>NC_044274.1:39220744-39315793 GCF_003957555.1 Calypte anna | reverse complement strand
AAAAGGAATATTGCAGGATTGTACCTTGCTCTGGTAAACCTTAATTTCTTCATATGTGTGGGTCTGCCACGCCAGCTGGTGTAGTTCCTCCATTGTGTATTGACATGTCTCCAAATGAGATTTAATGATGTTCTGTGCAATTCGATCTGCAGAAGCAAACAAAAAATAGCTTGCATGAAACAATGAACTGTGATCTGCAGTAGTAAAGTGTTAAAAACATTAAAGTTTTTTGAAAAAAGCCACCCTCTTCTCTTTCCAATATTACCTTTGTAGGTTTTTTTGCTTTTTGTTTTCAATTTTTTTATTCCTGAAGAGGACTTTTGCAAAATGTTTCAGTATTCAATGTGAAGACAAATGATGCTTGATAAATAATGGATCTACACATGAACAATGAATCTTGTGGAACTATTCAGAATCTTTCATTCTGGAAATCAATGCTTTGTTTTTTGCTTTTTTTTTTGGTTTTTTTTGGGTTTGGTTGGTTTTGGCATTTTGTGTGGTTTTTGTTTCTTTGCTTTTTTTTTTTCTTTGTCTGTATTTAAATAACTGTCATTTGTATGCCTGGTTACTTGATCACTTATGTCTGCTCCATGTCTATGCAGCTGTCCAGCTCTAGCTACTGAATTTTGACATGGCAGTTGCTCTGCCTTGGGGTGGTTCATTACAGAGAAACAGAAAACAGGACTCTTGCCTTTTTGCTCAAGTTAGTTTTCAGCTAGATCAATTGTGATTTAGCTCAGTGAACACAAATATGGAGGCTGATGCTAGCAAGGGATGAAAGACAGAAATAGTAGTCTGGGTTTTAGAAGGAAAAGTGAGGAGACTGTCACATACAGGATTAAGTTACCTGATTTTGCAGCTGTGACACCCATATGTCTAATGAAGCTCAGTGCTTCATTCTGAAGACATGGTTTAAGGTAGAATACCTTTTAAACAGTGGAACAAAGTCAAAGGCACAGAACTGAACTGAAGTTGTTGAAGGAAGAACTGGCATTTTGCAGAAAATATTTGTCAAAAAAGGAAAGGACATTGCATTAGCCAAACCTGAGCATGGGAAGTAGAAAGAACTGGGATGAAGAATGTCATCATTTACTCATTCACATCCTCCATAGTTTGCATACAGTGGGTGCAATCAGTGTGTGGGGTCTCAAAATAAGACTGTTTCTTAGGCCAAATGTTGACTGAATTTAAAAACACCATCAATAAGAGAAGCTGAAAAATGAATGTAAATATTTATTTCTGCCACAAGAGCCCTATTTAAAGGAGAGATGTCTGCACTACTCTCACAGTTCATAAGCTAGGAATCAGTGGAAAGGTGATGAAGAAAACACAAAACAGCTCCAGCTTTTTGTAGGAACAATAAAACCTGCTCAATTAAATCTTTACAGGTATCCTTTTTAAGTTCCATGCTATCTTTACATTCCCTGATGGAATAATTGACTTAGGTCTAAAGATAGCCAAAAGTGGTTATTACCAAGTACAGGGATATATTCATTGGTCTTTTTTGGAAGGCTGGATGTAAGTCTGAAGCCAAGATGGCAAGTTGTTGCCTTTTACAGTAAAACCAGACAGATAAATGACCAAGTTGAAATAGAGGAATGATGAACTAAAAAATATTTTTTAAAGTGTCAACAAAGGTTTATTTGCATTTTTAAAATTAAGAATAACAAGTAAGACCCAGGTTTTTTAGAAAGATAAATTTCAGATGTAAGCTCTTATGTTCTATCTAAAGAACAGTTTTAACAAAATTATCTTTCTGGAAACTTCCTTGATTATGGCAAACCTGGTTGAAGAAGCTAATCTTAAGCTACAGGATTTTTCATTTATGTTCCTGGAAGGATTTAACCAGACAGAGCTGAGGTGTGGCTAGACTGGCATTTAGGCCTTGTTTCCAAATTCAATGTAACTTCAATTACAGCTCTACAGCCTGAATGGGGAAGGATTTTGCTTTCTGTATCCATTGGTTGGTCTTTTGCTCTTTTGCTTTTCTTAGTCCAGCTGTCCTAGCTTCACCATTTGTTACTCAAGCTGAAAGTATTCATACTGTTGACTTAAAAAAACCATGCTATTTTGAATCAGATAAGACGATATTATGACAACAGTCTGAGAATAAGACCTTTTCATTGCACCAACCTCAAAATATATTTGATTAGTATCTCTACATTACTTCAAAGATCCTCAGTTCCACTCCTTTTCCTACGACTCACGTATTTAGGACTGAAGAACTGATAAACTCTTCAGGGTTGTTTTAGGGGTGTTATCCTGTGTTATACCCACATAAATCTTCTCCTTACATACTTAGTCTGATATTAAAACCCATCTAGACATGCAAAGGCCTAAGACAATTGCAGCAAAGAGGGGCTTTGCATGCTGACATCCAAAGAGGAATCACGTGCAACAGAGACTGGAAACCCTTATGCTGCAGGCCAGGCAAGGCTGAATGTGTGATAGAAAGTGTACACTGGGCCTCAGGGGAGGAAAGGACTTCTCATTGGGCATAGGCAGTGGAGGAAGCTGCTGGTTTATGCTCAAAGCTGGAATTCCTGGAATTCCTGAAGTTCTGTGTACACTTGGTGTGCTGAGCTGACAAGATGCAAAAATTAAAACAAGTATAACCTTTCTTGACTTCTCGGAGCAGCAGAAGAGCCAGTGCAGGTGAAGAACATAATTTTCAAAGGTTTTCAAAGACCCTGGCCTTTTTTTCTAACATTTTCAGATTTTAACAGCTTTTCACTACTGAAGTTAATATCAGTGCATGTTTCAGTGAATACCTTCCAACAAACCACTGGCAATAATGTTCTGACATCTGATGTACATCTCTACCATCACATGGTACAGATACGGCTCTGTAAGCAAAATATGACATATTTCTGTGACACCTTTCCATGAGGCAGTTCTGAAACATTGAAGGTAACCAAGTTCAACAGATTAATTCTTTCATTATAATAGAAAAAAAAAGGGACATTGAGGAAAGAAAGCAAACAATCTCATACAGTTTGAAGAGAGATACTGCCTTGATGCAGATGCTGTGGCCGCAGTCCTATGGAATTACCCTGCTGGGATGCTGCTCAGCACCTCTGCCCCCCCTGTTCTCCAGGCTAGATGAGTCTTCCACAGCTAGTCCATGCATCAAGTGGTGACATTTTTTTGTTTGTTTTCAAAAATCTTGTATCAGAGATTTCAAAGATCCCCTTATACTGTGAAGCTGCATAGACACAACAGCTTGGATGGACTGCAAGGACTAAAAAAGACAATTTTTTTGAACTGCATTTCTTCCTGAACTGTTGTCAGCCTCTATTTCATATAAACTACAGCAGGTTTACAAAGTTTGCTGTATAAAAAGGAAAACAATAGAGATGATGCTGCCCACTGAGGTGTGAGAATCAAAGTCTGCCACGTTTTATTTTACAAGGACCAACTACTGCGACAGTGGAGTGAAAATTAGTACTTCCAACAGAAAGAATTAATAAGCCTGCACCACCATTATAATAACTGCAGCTGTAAACTGGAGGTTTTGAAAAAATTATCTGCCATAGTATAACACAAATGTAGAATAGGTGCTTCACTCCTTCCCTTTTTTTATATACATTAGGGATATATCTCCTACTCTGCAGGGTGATCACCTGATGAAAAATCTGGAAAATCACCTCTGAAATTACCTGATGAGAAATCTGAAAGCAACACTGTATCCTGGCAAATTGCCTCCACTGTGGCATAGAAGCATTAACATTAGATAGCTTGGTTCTAAAGTACCGGTAGAATTCTAGTGTTGGCACCTTGAAATCTTTCAGAAACTCAGAATTTTTCAGAAAACAGAGCCTTTCTGTACAATCCCCATGATTCATTAAAAAAAACAAAAAACAAACAAAAACCCAATAACAACAAAAAAGATCAAACTAGGAAAAAAATTGCTTCTGCAGATAGTCAAAGTCAAAATCAAAAGTAGGAGATGTCCTGAAAAACCTGGAAGTTGTACATCAGGAAGCTGAGTGATTATCTACCAAAAAGATTTACTTTCATTCAGAAAAAAATGTGGGTCTCCAGAAAGAAATACTGTATGTATGTAAGTAATTTTATGTTCTGCGACATGCAACTTGTCAGATGAGGTGATCTCAATCTCTGTGACTAGCTGTAGCAACAAAAATGTAGCATAAAAATATACATGTACTGTGGGTGAAAAAAAGGTTGCACAACATGAAAAGGAGCATGATAATAGAATAAATGAAAATAGAATCATAGAGTCGTTTGAGTTGGAAGGGACCTTAGCGATCATGTGGTTACAACCCTTCACTGCATCTCTGGAATGCTCTCAGGGGCTTGTAGCTTGGTGGTTACAAACTAAGAGTGTTGAGGCCATGTACAAATACTAGTGGAAACTGTCCCAAAGCATTACAAGGAACCTCAGGGTTGCTAACAGAATTAAACGAAGCTATCTGGGAAAAGCAGCAATCAGAGGCTGAGATGTGGAATACAGGACAGAGACAAGATAATGGTGAGAAGGATATGAGAGATCAATGCTTTTTCAGCAGAAGAAGCAGAATATGAATTTGGCCACATGTGCCTAAAACTACAGAGAGAAAAAAAGACTTAATTCTTTGTGTTTGTCCCAGTGAACAGTGAAGTAAGCTATACCACAATTAGTGCAGCAAACCCATCCAGGTTTCCTGCAGACGTGTCAAAGACCACCTGCCTCTGACCTCCCTTTCCCCCTGACTGGGTGGGTAAGAGACACTATAAGGGTGTACCATGGACTGGTCTGCTCAGGGCAATTGGCCAGCAGTCACCAACTTTTTGGGTGCATATAAGCCTGGGTCATGAATTCTGACCTTCCCTGAGGTTGTTTTTTTCTTTTACCAGCTGAGCAGACTTTTTGCCAGACTTGTGGGAACCCAAGTGTCTGAGCCTTCTTCTTCCCTTCACTGAAGCTGGACATTAGCTAAAGGAGTATTGAACGGTCTTGACAGAAGTATTGGGCAGACAACAAGGCTACAAAAGCCCCATTCCATCACCAAAACATGGTGATGAAATGAAGAGCAACAATGCATAAACTATACAACTCTTGCATAGACTTGGGACTATACCTCACAACTTCCAGAACAGAGAATCACCTTTTCTGTTTTCTGTTTACAGTTTTGGCTACACTTCTTTTTCCCCCTTTCTTTTTTTCCCTGCTGTAATTTCTTTATTTAGATTTCAGTAAGCACCTCACGAAATGCATTCTTCAAAGGTTATATCTCAAACATGTATTGCACCAGTGAATTAGTAGCTACTTAAAACCCAACTACATACAGAAAACCAAACATCGCAACCTAGGAAGTATAAATCAGCATAATACAGACCTGCAGGGGTCTATCATAAGGTGATGAGTCAGTCATGCCTTTATTAGACATTTCATTGTAATAACTAGACATTTCAAATTATAATACTGAGGAAAAACTCCAACTAAGGGTCAAGTACAATGCTGGCGGGGTTGGGTCTAAAAAAACTCTGTGGACTGCACTCAACATTCACCAGCTGTGAATTTGGCCTGCTAAGTGGAAATTATCCACAGTGCTCAGCAGTGTCTGATTCCTACAGGCTCTTTAGTTCTTTCATTTGTCTCTCTTTTCTCAGGAGAGACTCTAGTTTTTCTCAGAATTCTCCTCTTTTGCACTGGGAACTGGAGAACTTTGAAGTGTGGCTCCTAAAACACTGATAATCATCCTCAATTAAAATGAATAATGAATTTTTAATTTGCCACTTACCCTTAGGATCCAGTTGAGTAGCTAAGAGCTCATCTCAGCTTATATCCTAAGTTGAGCTCTCACAGGGATCCACTTTGAATTAATGCTGCAATAACACCACAGCTTTGGCTGACTGCTGTAAGCATGCATATCAGTTCGTACAACCATCAAAATCTCAACATGACTTTTTAAATAAAGTCTCCATTCCCTGACCCAAAATAATGCCTAGCTAGTATCAGATCAACACTATTCTATACCCTAATTCAAGGGTAGTGTAACTGCAAATTAAAATTTTGCATACTGGTTTCATGAAAAGGATTACCTCCAAAAACTCCTAAAAACAGTAGCAGTGGAAGTCATGTACAGAATAAAATAAAAATATGCCTTATGGTCACTGTCAAACACAAATAGTGGGTCTTTTTTTTTTTTTTTTTTTTTTTTTTTTTTTTTTTTTTTTTAAATGAACTGGCTGAAAAAACTAAGCTTTTTTTGCAGGAAGGCAGGAACACAAAAAAAGTTCATCCCATTTTTCATCTGTCCCTGGCATTCTCAATGTCATAATACACAAAAGATTTCCCTTTCAAGAACTGTTATAGATACTGCTAGATAGACTAGCAATTTTCATAACCCCCATTTGTTTAATAAATTTGTAACACTCCACAATATGCAGCCTAGGAAGATGATATGGTACATTAAAAGACTTATATGAGACTAGAAGTGCTTGAATTAAATTCAGGAATAACACTTCCTTGTGTTTAAGTTATTGAACACTTACTGCCAGGAACAGATTGCACATCAAGAAAATTTTATGTGTGTGAATTCTGTATTTCTGCTCTCCCCCTTTGAAATATATCAGTGTTTCATTTGCCTTTCAATAAAAGGATAATGAATTACAAGAAATAACAATACAATTGAATGAAGTCCTAATCTGGAGGAACCTAGAGGTTGAACCAGAAGCCTGTTAAATCCTAAAGGATCTTTATAAATGCTTAAAGGTTGCCACTTAATAATACTTTTCCTGGGTATCAGCCAATTGAGTAAAAACGTATATTTTGTACTAATTAGAAATAATTTAGCTGGCAGCAAAATCTCCAGCCAAGGCAATTGCAAGAGCTTACGGGACATGGACTCTGCAGGCACCATATAATTATCACAAATATATTGAGATAAGCTATTTCTTAAATTCTTTCAGCATAGCTTACACAAAGAAATCTTTGTATGAAAGTTGAGATTGTTCCAAAAAAAGAATATGGTTTTATTTATTACAATTAAGCAAACATTGCTTGGAGTGGACATTGTTCACTATGTAATCAAGAAATATGCATGAAACAATTGGAATATTAAGGTTTTTAAATTAGGGCTGGAAGGGTTTGCCCCATCACAGTCTGTAAATGGCTGGAAGAGACTAAACTCATATTTTAGAAATTCTTTCACTGTTCACAGGCTTACATTTAGCTTTTAATAAAAATTTTAAGCAATCTAGGAATAGAAATGCTTTTAAAAGTAATGTCAAAATGTTCTGCAGTGGTTGTTTTCCTGTAGTATGGCATCTGATTTGCATCAAAGTGGTGTCAGCATGAAGTGTCAGGAAGTGAAACAATTTAGTTATCGTAGACAATGTCAGACATTTCACTGATCAAGAGAAAAAATGCCCATGCAGTCAGGAAGGAACACAAGGAAATGTTCCATGCCTTAATACTGCTATTCCAATCGACATGTATCTGTCATTCCTGAAAGTCTACTGCAGAATAAAAACTGTGCTCTGATAATCAGTTTCAACATTTTTCTTAGCTCTACATCTTGTTGCATTGCATTTTCTACTATACACATTGATGTTCCATTCCCGTGTGTTTCACTTCAGCTTTCTTTCATGTTTTTTTCAGCCTTCTATAAAAGACTTGATGCTGTTCTGTGAAATAAGGTGTCAAAACTGAATGGACTGAAGAAAGACATCATTATGCTCAGAGCTGAGAACAAACATCACAACTGCATAACAAGAAGAATTACATTATTCTCAATAATAAGGCAGGAAATAGTGAAAAGCATGAAGTAAGTGAAGAAATCTGTCATACAGAGTTTGGCCCATGCATGCAGCGGGAAAAAGTGAGGTATGGCCTCAGAAAGTCAAATTTAGGATGTTGCATGTTTATTGGGTAAGAAGTAAGTTCTTAAAACCAAACTTGCATTGGCTTCTTTGTGCCTCAGGATTAAAGAATGATCAAACAATCTTTTCCAGGATGACAAGGAAATACAAGACGTACCCCGGGTTAAGCTCTCAGCACAAAATATACATATTGTTGGTGCTGACTGCCCAGAAAAAACACTAAGGACAGGAAACTTTGACAGTGATCGAAATGGGTTGCTCAGATGAAGAAGAAATGAGACACCACTAATTCAAACCATACCAATTTTTGCAAATAGTATGCCATTTTCATATACTTCAGTGATTCCTAAATCATCACTGCCTTGACTCCTGATTCTCATTTGAAGTGCTACGTTTGCCCCCTCACGGAATACGCGTGAGACATGATCCTGCAATAAAAAACCTTCATATCATCCAGGCACCCTGTGCTCTGGTATCTGCTCTGTCCTTCTCTTTTTGTGGGTTTATTGCAGAACATTATTTACCATTCTTTCTGTTACTGATATTGAGGCTCTGAAGCATATGACAGGGAGTCAGCCAAATGAGTATTTATAAGCCTGGCATCAACAGCATGCCTCAGTACTTGTTAAACCATTAACTTCACATTGATCTTTTTGTGTGATTTTTGTGTTGGTATTTGACAATATTCACAGTGCAGCAGTATTCCTGAGAGGATTGTTATGATAGTTGTTAATATATAGGATGTATGATATGGCATTTTACATATTTTGACTGCTACAAATGGTTGCTTTCTACCTGCTTTTCAGATTCTCAATAGAATGAACATATTTTGTCATAGTCCGGTTATGCAAGAAAATATTAAAATCCTTTGAGAAAAGGAGAAATTCTATGTACTTGCTTTAGTAGATTAGAAATTTACCTACTTTAAAGAAATATCATGCTTTAGAAATGCGAGATATAGATAAGATTGTTTTAAAAAGTGTTCAATAGATCTTTTAATTAACTAGTAAAGCAATATGAAAAGCAAGCAAAACAGAAAAAAAGATAATAAAATGTTCTCCCTCCTCAACCTCAGTTAAAAGATGTCACTGTTCAAATGGTAACAATCACATCTAAGATGAGGCCTCATTATCTAGAGTTCTGCAGAAAATTAATAGAAAATTTTTATTACTTGAAAATATGCATCATATGCTAGAAGTATTTGCCTCTTTGTAAATAGATTTCTTGACTGTATTCCCACTTGCAACACTTATCACCATAATAAACATAAAGGGCAATATTTAAAATGGCATTTTATGCAATATCTATAGTGCATGGTCTGTACTGTGAGCAACCCCAGCTAGGAATGGTGCCAGTGGCCATCATTAGCAAAATTGTTGTGATGTTACTAGTTGACCTGCATTTGACAAATTAATTGACTTAACTGAAAGGAAAGTCAAATTGCTTTAAGATATTGCAAAAAATCTTTATAATTTGCAGGAAAACCCCATCTGAGGTATACTTTTAGGATATCTACTGTATTTTCAAATAGTTTTAGATTAATTTCTTTACTGTATAAATTTGAACTAGAGATAGTAAAAAGTCACACTGCATTGTGCCCATTGAACTGCTATAATTTGTGTTTAGTCAAGCAGGACTGCCAGAACCAACATATGACTTATCCAAAGTCCACTGCAGTTACTGTGAGCCAGTGGATGCTTGGTTGTTTAAAAATCACAGGGTGAAAAAAACCTGGTGCTTAAATGTAGTACTTTCTAGAAATCAGTCTTTATTTTCTAAATCTATGTCAAGAGCTGCAATGCAAATTCTATATTCCTTAAGTGCTAAAATATGCACTGAGTAAAAGATAACAACATAATCACTTATTTATGCACATTTGGATCACATTAACTACCAGGTTGGGCAACATAAACTCATTAAAATCTTTATGTAAATCTGTAAGTAGGCTGGTTGGGGTCAAAATTTAAGAAGATAGATTACTATTTTGGAGCTGGAAGAAGATAGATCTAGAAAGTTTTAAAAGCTTTCAGAAATATTACATTTGCCCCACATTTCTGCCGAATTATTGGTCGTTCTTATTGTTTGAATTTATTTCTAAATATTTGCTTAAAAACACTAGAATCTAAAATTATGCAAAAACCACCCTGCACTCCAGCATCAGTTCAACTAGTATTCTTCAGCATCATAATGCTCTAATTTACTCCTCTGATTTTCTGTGCATTTTTGTCAAGTTTTTCCTAATTGCGCAATGCTGTAAAATTAGTTTTGGATCTTGCCATCTCTGTTCTTTGGTGTTAAAAAAAAAAAAAAAGAGGAAAAAAACCAATTAGTTAAAAAAAGTAGCAGAAGTTCTAGGTTTGGTTACACAAACTGAAATGAGTACAGAACTGAATTATTGATTTATTCTGATTGTCACCTTTAAATAGGTAATGATGGTAAGATACAGTGCCCTAAGGTGCTTGTGCAGAAGCACATCCTGCACATTTTTAACTGCTCGCTAGATGGCAACGTTGCTCTGATGAAATACAGCTGTAAGGCTGTAAATACCTGCCTGGCAAAATTTGGCTGTGGTCAACTGAAATTATGGCTTAGAAAAAAAGGTGAAGAAAATTTACACTGGACATCAACAGCAAAAGCCTAATTTCTGTTTCACTACGTGGTGGGCAGTGGCCTTGTAAAGGAAACATCAACACAGGTGTTCATGTCACCCTAGCTATGGGTTTTAGTTAAAGAGATGACTGCATTTTGAGTGTGGTTACCCCTAGCATCCCTTCAAATAACATCTAACTGACCAATAAATGTTCAGCAAGCTGTCCATTAACACCTGATTTGTCTCAGGGAACAAATCCTGGAGATACAGAGAAGGCAGTTAAATAGTAATAAATGTTTTTTACATTTGAGAAGTGTTTTAGAAACCTTCAACAGCAAGGCACAGAACACTTTTCAAGACATCAGTTTGATATTGGTATATGTATTGCATATGCAACACAGTGCTGTGGACATCCATGAACAGTATAGTCATGGAGAAATAAAGTCTTCTAAAGTTCATAGGAAGATTTCCATTGAAAGGAGAAAGGTGTGGGATTGGCTATGAAATATGTCCTCAGCAGATGAGTTTGAGAGAATGTTTCCAGTTGAATATCTCCTCTCAGGATGGTACAATGAATGAAATAAATGCTAAGTTCCTGCCTCTATCATATTCCAGCAATGGAAAAGTAGTAACATTACAGTATATAAAGTTGTTAACTATAGGTACTGACATGGATCTATGAACACAGCTAAATTAAAGCTTACATCTGCACAGAGTGTCATCTGCAGTCATCAAGGGGATTTTTCTTCTATCTCCTTTTCCTGAACCAGACTTTAAACTTTTTGCAGGTTTTGCTTTACAGGCATTTTATAGTCAATAGGTCTGGGTCAAAAAAGCTGTATGTTATGGTGAATTTGGTGAGTAGAAAAGATGGTGCCTTCTCCAGTTCTCACCACATGGCTACCCTAGTGATCTATTTCCCACCCAAAGAAAGATATGGAAGAGGAGGGCCAGAGAGACTAAGGGAAGGGAAGATCTAGCCAGAGCCTGCAAAACTTACTTGCTATTTGATTTTTATTTTGGTAGAAATGTAAGCTTTCAAAGCCATTGGGTACTTTTAAATAGCACTGTTGCTGAAGACATGCCATGTTAATATACATAAACACTTTTATTCTGCAATTATGGAGGCTGGACTATATGACCACCCATAAACTTTAGTGGAGCCTTACTGACTACCTAAATTTACACAGTTATTGGGCATGTATCAATTTGAAATTTAATGAACACTTAAACGATTTTTTTTCTCCACAGAAGTGTTTGCTAATAATTTTTTCTCATCTTTAAAAAATCATAGGCTTGTGATCTCAACTGCAGTCAACACAGGGAAGCCTTTTCATTAACTTTTATGGACCAAGATTTGAACCACATATTTTGTAATGAAATGCGACACTCAGGTGAGTGACGGATAATATTATGCACATATATTTAAACAAGATGGTCTTTAATTTTACTAAGCCTAAAAGTAAGACTTCAGGACCTGCTAATCAAAAATCACACTTGGTTGCAAGTGTTTCCATTCACCTCTAGGGCTACTAGGGTCAGGAAACAGAGATGCTTTCTGCCATTAGGATTTCCTACACACAAGCCAACTGCTGTGATTCTCTCTCTCAGGAGAAAGTCACTCTCCTCCTACCACAGCAGGAGGAATGTCTGCCTCCCCAGATGTACAGATGGCACAGTGGTCAGGGAGAAGGAGGAAAATGCTACAGGCACCCTGGCAACATGAACCCTCAGATGGTGTCTTCCATGCTGGCAGCATTGCTGGCTGGCAGGACACACCTGGGTCATGCCACATAGGGACAGCAAGACAGGCAAAGAGCCTGCCCAACTCATCTGGTTTCTGCATCTGATCTGCTTTGTGCTCTGCCCACCATGTTAAGAATTCAGGTCAAGTCTTCAGCAAGATACAAGGAATTAAAGATGAGAATTCCTCCTGTAGAAGAAAAAGTAGCTGGTCTGGAAATACAGCTGATGCCAAGCTCATGCTCTGCTCCTGCATGATTATTTATCATACAGGATTATTTATCATATTTATGAGCTTTGGACTTTTTCTTTGTATCCGAGTTTCTTGGAATACTGAACTTATGTCTTAGGCCTGAGCCTAAGGCACTGTTCTTCCAAAATAGAGAACTACCTGATTTTATCCATCTTTTCTCCATAATAAGCTCTGGCAGTTACACGACAGATTTGTGTCTATATTGATTCTGCTTGCTCTTGTTCTTAGCCTTCTCAACTACAGGTGCCATTATCCTGCTTCTCTTAGTGATAAGATAATGTGTAGTTGTGCCTTGGTCTATTCAGCTCCTTTGGAGGAATATACTAGTACTATATATGTGTGAAGAAGCTCTATATAGCCTTAATTTGTCGGCATCTCTACCTCCTACACTTGTTTTCTGGCACAGTATTTACAGAGTAAATTTTCAAGTAAGTATGCAATGCAGGATAAGCTATATTTTGCTTGCTATGCCACTTTAATATTATGTGTTGAAACATTTGTTGTGCAAAAATTTTCAGTGTCCAAACTGTTAAGCTGAAAAATTTCCTCTTCTACTGTAGATGAAAGTAAGTTCAGGAAAAAGAGCATTTTCACATTCAAATTGAATCATAGAACTGTAAAAGATCAAAGTATGCCTGACCATTTTGATTCTTTTTTGGCGGAATCAGAAAACTGGCATGTGAAGAAAAGAATGTAAATACTGTGTATATTAAACAATAGAGTATCTTAGAAAATATAATTTTTATAACTGACAGAGAAATGAAGACTTGATATTTGGATTTTTTCAGAGAATCTTACTTAAGAGAAAGAAAAAAAAGAAAACTAAAGTAGTTTATGGAATTGCACCAAGTTGTTTAGTCAGTTGCAGGAAGGATTATTGTTAGAACTCGTTTTATAAATGTTTAATGTTTTAATTTAACTAAGAGAGTTCATAGTATGCCAATGAAATGAAGAAATAATTCTAATTTTAATTTAAAAGGAGTCACAAAGCATCAATTAGGATGGAGACATAATAGGATTGAAAAAGTTAGAAAAATAAGAAAAAGAATATAAGATTCAAACTTGGAAATGTGCTGTCAGAAGTATCTGAATAAAAACTTCCCTATACAGGAGAGAAGCAAGTGAAAAACAACCAATGACACTGAAGTTATAAATGAACTGGATATTGGTTTGAAAGTGATGCAGAAGATGCAATGACTGCTTCTAGGCTTCTTGTGCCTTGAAGAGCTTTCAGCAGCTTTTAGGACCTCAAGGTTGGAAGAAGTTTCACACATGTATTTATGAAGAAAAAAAATAAGAGGGTTGCACTCAAGATCTGACAAGTGGCAAGTGTGGCCATGCTTGAAAAAATACATATATCTGAAGAGTATAATGACCGTAAGAAAACTAAAACTAGAAATTTGAATCTGGTAAAAAATCTTCAGTAAGGAAATGAGCCAGTGTGATCTGCGCTAACTGAAGCAACAGTTCAGTATATTGCTAAACAAGGTAGTATAAAGGAATTTCTATCAGTCATGAGGCACAGTGCAGTATAGCTTTTACATCTCCTATATAGTCTCTCTGATTTCATCTAACAGTTAAGGCCATAACTTCTATCTAGCATGAGATGATCTTATTCTTCAATTTCATTGGAGTGAATAAGAGTCAATGCTGCTGTGAAATTTAAACACACTGTAATATAGTTAAAACATCCCATTGCTTAGAATTTTGTTGCTTTGAGTGAAAGGCTGCAGCATTAAGAGGCATTTTCTGTTTGTTTTTAAACACTAAAAATATAATTTTCCTATGAATGAATCCCAATATTTTATGGTATACCTCTTCCATTTTTTAAATTGTGTCAGCTGATCTCTTATACTACCTTATCTCTCACTAACACCCCTAATGCTCTGCTGTAGGGGCCAAAATTGACATATAGTTCTTGGACAAAATCTGAAGACTTCAGTAGCCTCAGTTCCAATTTCAAAGAGAAGAGAAGAAAATCCCAGCACATGAATTTTGTTGTCAAAGAGACAAACTCTTTGCTACGTCCTACTCTCCATGCTCTGGAGTTTTCCCCACTTTGCTCTAGAAGGGGAATATTGGCTAGATGACACAGAATATGGAAGAATGGGAAATGTGGAATAGGTTTAGGGCTGGATAGTTTAGGTCTAGGAGAGTAAGTCAAATGGGTGAAAACCTAATAATGATGCAATATTTCTAAGTAACTCTGCAAAAAGTAAAAGTAAAATGATTCTCTAAAGATCATGAGTCATAAATCCTATTGACTTCAGAGGGATCCTTTAGATATTAAGGGTATAGTTCAATGACTATATTCACTCTTTGACACCACTTTTGTAACTGGGCTAACTCATGGACTCATGAACTCATGGAACTGCCATATTTCTGGTAACTCTGAGTCTCTCTGGAAGCATTACCTGTTGATACATCAGGGTAACAGCTTTTATGACTGTTTAAATAGTGTCTCAGCTCCTTCCAAGTACTGTGAACTACTGCTGCAGGACTAAGATTTGCACAAGCCACAGGTATCTAATATTCATATGGCCACATGAGCTGGGAGGGAAGTTGGAGCAAAAGTTCCTCAGTAATCCTCTGTACTGCAAATTCCTCTGGACTTCATTGGCCAGCAGCCTAGCCAAATGTGATAACAATCACATTTAGTTTAGTCCCACTAATCTATATATATCGAGCAATATATACCTATCAGATGACACTTCTCCATGACCCCTTGGTAGATCTGAGTATAAACATAAATTTAAAAATCTGTCTCAATTTAATGTGTACATCCACAAGGCAGCAAGACCAGGATAGATATGACATTAATTAAATTGTTACAGGTGCTCTTAAATATAATATTTTCGCCTTCTTCTTTATTTTAATTAAATTCCATTAACAAAGTGTAACCCTCTGATTATATTCACTACTACAACTGACTCGGCATACTTCACTTGTTGAGGTGGGAAGAACCTAATTAAGACGCCAATCTTCTTTCATGTTCTTTCTTTATAATAGAAGTAGTACTTCCAGTTGTGTTGAAGAGGTATGACTAGAGAATTAGATGAACAGAAATCCTCCTTAGAGAAAAATCGTCCTTGGCTGTTGTCTTTCAAATCTCAATATCTCACAGAGAGGCCTCTTTGCTACTTTTAAAAGAAGAAATCAAGGGACAGGTTCTCCAAGACATTCAAGCAGGAGACATTCCACACAACTGCATTCAGAGTTTGTGCACTTCAGGAATTCAGTGAATTTGCTCTGTGTATATATATTCACACACCAGAAGTAGCAAACTAGTGCTTTTTGACAATAAATACCCTAGAATTAGCTGCCATGGGGATTTTGAGTGTTGACAAGAGTATAGATGGCTGGTTGGAGAGTACATTTAACCCCACTAGTAATGAGCTCATTTGAAACAAGCTCCCCGCTACTAATTATCACTTGGTTCTGATTGATTAATCACCTGCTTTGGAGCTCCTATTTCATAAACTGAACATGAATTGCTGAGTTAAAGAAACTGCATAATTTGCAGAGTTTGGTTGAAAGAGAACAGCCTTGATATTGTATCAATTATTGTCAGACTGATTTTCTTTCCCTGCATGTGTGCCTGTATAAACTTCGGAACATGTAATTATTGTATAACTGTAGTGAAGAGCCTGTACAATATTTTAATAAAGGCAAGATTGCACTCTATCTTATATATGCACAGACTACACTAGGGTAATAAGAATTTTGCTTACCTATTTCAGTCATAGATATCCCCGGAGCTAATTGCCCATTGTTGAAAGAGCTGTAGGTAAACAAGTTTGGTACAGAGGTGAGGTCATAGATAGGTTCCTGCTTTATCTGCTTGATTCCAGTCATGTCTAACCCAGACTGGTCTGGGGAAGGCTGGGCAGAATCCACATTATAATAACCCTCAGACTTTGGCAGGTCAATGACATGCCCATTTGAGTAGCTACTGCCAGTTTCGTTATTCATGTTGCTCAAGCCATTGTTGATGCTGTTGCTGTACACCCTGGCGAGGGCTTCTGCCTCACCGCTCTGTTGCTGCCGTTGCTCCTGCAGTCGCTGCTGATGCTTCTGCACCTCAGCATACAAGCTATCCCTCTGCTTTTTGGACATTCTTCCAAACTTCACAGCTGAAAAGAAAAGCACAATGCAAACCATTGTCATCTTTCATTTTTAATTAATTCCCCTCAACCCCTCTGCTCTTTTGATATTTACTCTTAGCGTTACTTTTGATGTGGAAACTTGTCTTTTGTTGTGAAAATGGGAGAGGGTGCAAAGCTTTACAACATATGCATCTCAAAAAGGAAAAAATATTAAGTGTTTGGATTTACAAGGTGACCACAATGGCTCCTATTTGACAGGAGGGAGTCAGTCAATCACTTGCCTCTGTGAATGTTACAAAAGACCATGCATCCTTTTATATCTGTGTTCACTGAACAACAGCCCAGAAACGCATGAAATCCATATGTAGATCCATATGCCATATGATTTACCAACTTTCCACAACTCTTTAAACAGTGCACAAACAGGATTAGTACTCTGGATGAAAACAGACCCTAAAGCCTTATAATTGCATCCTTTCAATGGGGTGTAATCTTCAAACTTTAAAAAAGAATTCTTGCAGGTTAGAGTTAGAACCTAGAGGAAAACAACAGATTTGGAGGTAAACAGCACAAATGAATGTCATCTTTTCCACAGAGGAAAGTCTCAGGGATTTACACAATCAATTTACATAATCTCCCTGCATAAATCCATGCATTCCTCCTGATGAGAAAAGAAGGAAAACATCAGAGTATAAACCCCTCTCCCCAGGAACAGGGCTCATTACACTGAGACTGGAATTTTAAAAAATTGTGGGCTGACTGCTGTGGAACGAGGAGAAGTAAATCCACAGCCGGCATACACTGTGGATCATATATGTTTATCTACCCCTACCACTCCCACCCCATCTCTGTAAATTCTGGCTTTTTACTCGGCTAGATCTAGGGATCTCAATGCAGAGGTAGTTGTTAATTGTGCTCTAAAACAAATGAGGGATACCTTCAGCAGAATTTATCAGGGCACAGATAAGAGGATGTTGTTCTGGTAATACTAATTTCAATGTATCATGAGATGTGTTTTCCAGTTCTGAGTATTTTCAGACCATCTGTAACTGGGATCTGTTCACAATCATCACATTGATTAACACAGGGTGGGATTTGTTCTCATTTTTTCTTTCTAATTTTTTCTACCCCATCACTCAGCCATAGACCTCAAGACGAGGTGTAATATGAAAAGGCTGTACCAGAACACCAAGGAGATGGCAGTCTCTTCAATTTATTTGTAATTTTTTGCGTTAAGAGGTTTTTGGTTATTTTGTTTTGCCAGCCTCAGCTTTCTTCCAGCTCTTCACGCAGATACCTTACATGAATAGAGCCTGCAGCTGCAATGATCCCACAGTAGACTGCACCCACTTAAACACAATATACAGTGACTGTATTTTGAAAAATGCAACTGTGTATTTTCTTCAAATTTAGGGCTTCAGTAATAAAAACAAACACCCACTGCTTATTCTCATTATGTATTCATTAACTGGATTCTCCAGCTGCTGTCAATTAGCATCCTGCCTCTGCATGATAAAACTGAATCTGTTACATGGCTGAGAGGTAAAACTCACGTTCAATTTATCTATTGAAAAAAAATCCATACAGCCTATTTTAAACTTGCAATAGCTCTTCATATTGTTAAGTACAAACACTCTTACTTAAACAAGGAGAGAAGAAAGCGATGCTATCAGAGGAATCACTCCCTTTGTCTGTACTCAGTGGTCCCTGAATTATAGGTTGGGAAGATAGTGCTTTCAGTCACAAAAATGCTCCTGTGATACTTCAAATCCCTGGAAGATATTACTGTTATTACTTTTAGGAGGAAAGCACGTGCTGTTAAATTACTGAATCCTTACTACTTTAACCTCCTCCAGGAGTTCAGGCATCAAGTAACCCTTCATGCTAGGACCAAAAGTAGTTCATTGATTGAAGGCTAGGCTGTAAGACATCTTCCAGGCTGGTGAACACTTTTTTTTCAGACACAATGAGGCAGGAAAGTACCTACTACAAGTCAAAAATTGAAACAAGTTTCTAATCGGTGGACCATCTAAAGAAATAGTCCTTCAAGTATCATCTCTATCAATGGTTGTTAATGTCAAATGACTTCTTTTGTGTAAATGTTCTAAGACACAAAACTGCTGCCAGGCAAAAAAAAATTAATATAACCTGCATTCAGAAATAGAATATTCCTCATACTTCCTGACTATATCAGGTGGAAACCCCTTCCATGAGAACTGATGGCTGGGGCAGGTGGGCTGTGGGCACCCACTGCACTGGTGTGGTGCACATTCTCAGCCTGATAATCATGGCTCGTCATACTATATCATGGAAGGTGGACCAGAGCCAAAGGATTCTCCTATCAGCTACAGTGTGGAGTTTTTCTCTAGCCTAGTGTCCATTTTGGAGTCCTAAACTATGGAATGTTTCCTCTATAGACAGGGTGCAGGGGTCAACATACAGCTAAAGGACAAAGTTTTTTAGCAATGCAAAATAATTGGTCCAGTGCTCTGAATTATAGAAAGAGAAACTCCTAATCCTATCAATCTGTACATTTATTAACTGCCTATTTATTGGCACATCAAGGTTTTAAGAGATGTCAAGAAAGTGATGCTTTCAGGCATCAGAATTTAATGTTAAGATAAATCATGTTTAATATCAAAAGGTTATCTTAACTGGAATATAAATCCACCTCTCAAAAGGTAACCTTTTAGCGCTTTTGATCAGAAAAACACATCTCTTTTCTGTCTCTTTATGTTCCAAACTAATACTGCTCTCCACTCTGTGATTTCCCAACCCTCCCTGTGAAAATAGCCTCCTTTGTTAAATGAATGGCAAAGATCTGTGTCTCAGAGTACATACACAACAAAGCAAGGAGCTTCTCCTCTCTTTCCAGAAATCTACAGGGAGTTTAAGTAAGTCAGCAGTGAAGAAGGGTTTCAAAGGGTTTAGACACGAAGCAGGAATCTGACTCCTTACCATCTCGAGACATTCCCAGGGCAAGACATTTCTGCAGTCGGCAGTGTTGGCAACGATTTCTGTTGGTTCTGTCAATTAAACAGTTTCTCTGCCTTGGGCAGGAGTAAGAGGCATTGTTCTGCTGACTCCTTCGAAAGAATCCCTAGGGGCAAGAGAGCAAGAGACAAGAGTATTATCAGGTGCATATATGTGCGTGCACACACACACAGAATCATGAAAATGACCATGGTAAAATCTTATTTAGTGCAATGTTATTTATGCTGTGACTTTGCAGATATGTTGGCATTGAGTAATGAAATTAAAGAACATTTACTCATAAGGAGAATTGTGCTTTATTCTGTAAAGATTGTAATTCTACTTTGTTAAACACAAACAAAAATGTTACAGAATGCATTCTTTTTGTACAATAATGGCCATGTATAATCTAAAGCTTGCTCCTAATGAGCAAAAGCTTGTCAGCATTTGTAAACAGATGACTTAAAAGTATTTGTTCTAACTGTAGATTTAATGAAAGAAACTGGTAATAAACAGCACTGGCTGTGCGTAGCATTAGTAGCTGAAGTCTGCTGCTAAATTTAAGCTGGCAAATGTTGATCTGATCTAGAGGGATGATACACTTTAGGAGTGAAAAGCAATTGAAATGCAAGCATCACAAAAGCACTTGGATTTAATGACTGTATCAAGTAAAGCCAACACACAAAGGAGAAAGCAACACCTTTAGACACAACCATGAGAAAGTAATGACATTTTACATTTCAATGGAATATAACACTCTCCATTTTATCTATGTAAAAATTTGTAGCTATTCTATCTCCTATAAGGCACCTCTGGCCAGTTGTGTGCTATCTGTTTAAAGATCAGAGAGCTACAAGGAGAGTAATAACACATACCGAAGGCCTCACAAGTTCCCAGCTGCTACAAACAACACCAATAGGCATGGTTATGGTAGTAGTAACCTGAAGTAGCAGAGGTGACAAGAGCAATGAAAGCAAGGGGTGAGGATCAGAGAGAGAAAGAGAAAGAAGATATTTTATTTATTCTATCATTTCTTGTAAAATAAAGGATGGGAGGAACAACAAGTTCAGAGAGAGAGAAACAAAGAAGAGATATGCCTTGGCCAGTTCTGTATCTTCAGATACAGGTAGCTACAGGGTTTTTTGGTGGGACAGCTGAAGGATAGCCTTGCCACCACAGGAAGATGCGGGGAGAAAAAGAGCAGAAAGTACCATTACTGCCATTACATCAGTGACCAGAAGTGATACCAAAGTGGTTGTGCCTTTCCGGACTGGTCTGCAAACAGCTCTGAGTGGAGACAGAAGGACAGAGCTGATTTCATGTGTCAGGCTACACCAGTGTTCTGTCTGCACAAGCCAACAGTGATACCTAGCAATGGGAATTGAAGCAGCTGTGAGTGTTGGGGGCACTAGAGTAAGGAAGCAACAAAGTGACAGTGTCACAGGGCTCAGTTGAGCTGCTACAAGTAGCATCTGAATGCTCACTCAAGTCCTGGTGAAACCAATGAGGATGGCATCTGGCATGGTGTCCCACCAAGGAGAGCAGCAGCCCTGTTTACTGAGGCTGAGCATGTAATGACTCACTTCATCTGGTCTGTGCTGGATTTAGGAGTACAGTAGAACTAAACTAAATTAAGTTTTTATGATTTGAGAACATGGATGCCCTTTAGAAAAAAAATCTAATGTATGACTTCCATTGCCGTGGCCAATCAAAACTTTCCTGAAACGGTTGGAGGGGAGTTTAATTCAAGGCACAATGGATGGTAATTGCAGGTATTTCTACTCTATTTGCTGAACTTCAATGCTGATTTTGTTTTTGCCATGTGAGCAACTTTCTGGTTTAAAGGTTTAGATTTTAGTAGCTCCTATGTGGATATGGATATCAGAGAACAAAATAATTAAATAATATTAATGACCTCCATACAATCATCTAACATTGAGAATGCCTTATCTTCTCGTGCTGTTTTTTCCTGTTAAGGTTGATCTCCCCCTAGAAGAATTTGTTTGTTCCTTCTTTGCCCGTCTTAGGAAAAATTTGAGGATTGCATAATAAAATTAATCTACAGCAGGTAATTTATTTTTCTGAGGAGGCTTTTGTACTCTCTTTCTTCTGCATGAGATCCAAATATTTTCTTACAAAGTACAGACAAACCTTTTATTTAATTTTTAAAGGATCTTTTTATAATGCTGGCTACATTTCTGAGAATAATTCCTTTTGGGGTAAGGAGGATGCAATTCATTACTGATGAGCTCTAGATGTAAAGGCAGGTTTCATAATATTCTCAACACTGACAGGAGGTCTTTCTGCATCTTGAACAAGTTACTTTATCCATCAATGACAGTCCCTCTGAAACAGAAAATGATCATGTGAACTACTGTCTAAATCATAACAAACAAGTACTAGCAAATACTTCGCTCTGGAAGTAGGCAGGAGAAAGGATAAAAGATTTCTTAAAAAAAGGACAGACAAAACAGGACAGAGACACCACAGAGACATACAGGATGGAAACATGTCTTCAGGTTTCACCCTTTCAGTGATAATAGTGGCAGAGCCACCATTTTTCTCAGTGGATCCTCTAAGTTATTCAGTGTATGCAGGCAAGGACATGAAACCATACAAATGCCCCTGATAATATGCATTTGAAGTGGCATAGGTAATGTAGGGACTAAGTTAAAGGATTTCCTGCCCCTTAAAGTTTGTAGCACCACCCCTGTCAGGTCAGTTCTCTGCTGATGTGTCTATCTGATGCTGACACTATTTGGTGTCTTGATCAACATGTGTGTATGACTGCAGAACTGTTCTTGTCTCTTTCTCCCACACACGGTCTCTCCCTTAATGAATTCAGATTTTTAATGTATTCAGACAAAAGGAGCCAGAAATTACCAGTTATTAGTATGTAGACTGAACAAATAGTTATTTAATTGCTGGGCAATGAAGAGTGGAGTTGCACTCCACAAGAGTGGAGTGCTTCAAAGAGAGTTTTGACAGAGATGCTTCCTGTCAGACCTGAAGTGAATACTGACATCTTTTTTTCACAACAGGCTCACAAAACAAGATTAAACTAATTGCTTTGATACTATGAAAGTGGCACAAAAACAGTAGGGTTAAAACTGTTGTAAGTGAAAGAGAAGCTCTTTATCTCAGTAAGCAGTCTACACATGGATCTGAGAGGTATCATCTCCTCTTGAGGCACAGACAAGGGCCAGCATTAACCCTAATCACATCTCTAGGAGACTCTGCCCCTAACTGCTCTGTGGGAACTGAATATTGAGACCAGACTCTATCTTTCTGCTTGAAGTATTTTTCTCATGTAGCTTTCATGCCAATTTTGAAGTATCAGATCAGTTAGTCTAATCCTGTTTTGCATGATCATCCTAAGGAGATGCTTATTTCTATTCCACTTCAACAAAAAGACAGTGGCACAGAGTTGATCTCTTTACAGTTATTAATGTTGCTGAAAGAAATCTGATCTTTGACAGTATAGAGCACCTCAAAGTGTTAGTATTAAAAGCTTTCTTTTGAAAATGGGTCCACCTAGATTTTCAGCTTTTTTGGATGACATAATATTTTATAAAGAGCTATGTAAATACTGACTTGCCATTTCATCCTACAAATAAGCAGCCACTTTCAACTGTACAAGTTTGTGTACTTCCACATAAAAGAAAAAGTGAAATGCCTCTCCATTTAGACTATTCCACTTTTACTGTTAAGACTGAACTACCACCATGTAGTATGAAAGTATGAAATACTGGATTTCCATAAGTAATGATACAATTTCTTAGATAATAAAATCAAATAGTACTTTAACAGCTGAAAAAGGAAGCCCTTCTTTCTTGGCCTCTTTGCTTGGGTTGGGATCTCATCTGGACTTATGAACTTATGTCTGGAAAAGGATAATATGTTAATATGACTAAGAAGTATGGAAGCTTGTTTTTTTGTTTGCTTTTATTTTTTATTTTTTTTTTAACCTTCAGTTCCCAGGAATGGCTCTGTGCTGGAGCCTGTGAGGAAGAAGAGAAAGGATTCTTTTATGCTACACATAATGTAAGGCATCTTCTGGAGATTACAATTTGGCAGAGAATACAAAGAGGATAAAACAGGACCAAATTGACACCTGTAAGCTTTTAAGATGTTGAACTGCGATACTGTGCCAGCTCTTAATGCATCATGGATTGTACAGGGAACAAGATAAGAAATTCACCTCTCAAGCTGATTTGAGGTAGAACGGGTGTGACTTAGAGTTGCCAGATTCTGTGTCAGTAGTTATACTGCATCAGATGCAATTAATTTATGTTTCAAATGAGGAGGTAACTCTAAAGACCATTAGATTAAAAGGAAAGCAACAAGTAAAATCAGACATGAAATGCATCTATATCAGTGGGAGGCTTTACAGCCTTTGGCACCACTTGCTTGAAAGCATGTAAGAGTGTATTATTGCACACATATCCCTGAGGCTAATGCAGATGCTGATGACTCTGCTGTATTAAAATCCCATACCTTGCAGCCTTCACATGTGATGACTCCATAGTGTATTCCAGAGGACTTATCACCACAAATTTTGCATGGTATCACTTCAATTTGTGCTGAAAAAGAAAACAAGACAAGCACTTTGAGTACATAATGCTATTTAATTTCTTTCTTTCTTTCTTTCTTTTTTTTTTTTCAAATGAAGATCTTAAAAATTAGAACTAGACAGAAGATAGCCTGTTCTACCTTACTAACAATTAAAAATTGCTTTGTATTCTATAGTGTGGCTTTGGATGCTCTGGATCAGCAAATTTTAATTGCTTCACATTATGTAGTTTCTACCACAGACCAAAAAACTCTTCCACGTTTTAAGGCATCTCACAAATAAACAATTTTCCCCATATACTCCTTTTTTTTTTTTGGTTTTGCTTGTTAATTTCATTGTCATTATTGCTAAATGACAGTTATAAGGGGTTCTAAATAATTTTCCAGATTGTTCTTACTTATCCATATCAAATATTCATGACTTTTCACTTTGTTGAGGTAGCATTACACGATATATTTTCATACATTTATCAAAGCAGGTGATGAAGTGTTCACATCCTCCAGATTATGGCTTCAAGATACCAATCTCACTGGTGGAGATGGGTTTGCAAACAATTGCTTATCCTGTCTTCTACAAGCTATTGTTTCAGCACGAGGTCACAGGTAGGCAAGGCCCACAGACTGAGCTTAGGTAGCCAGCGGCTGTGTGCTGGGGGAGGCAGGTACTATCAGAAAATCTGGATATGTTTCAGATCCTTTTATAAATATAATGATCATTTAATTCAGAGAAATAAAACATATTTCACTATGTTTAATGTTTGGGTTTTTTTTTTGCTAACATAACTGCTTCCCATAAGTACTTTGAATCCTTTTGTGCTTCCTTTCACAATACTGGAAGAGTACATACTTTGAAATGTAGGGAAGGATTATGACTTTATTATAGTCTGATGCATTGAGAAGAAACTTCCCTTTAATTTGATTTCCTATGAGGGATACATCCCTCTCTGCGATTCTTCTGCCAGTTGGAAATAGTATCTTACTTGGTAAGTCTCATTAATCCTGGTAGATGTGGTTCCTTCATGCCCAGTGCAACAATAGCAGCAATTCGCTGCAAGTCACTTATCAAATCCTTGGGTATCACAACTGAGCTCTCATGCAGTAGGACTACTCAGAGCACAAAGACTGCTAACCTTTACTACTTTAACTGGACATATTCAACTACAAAGCGAACGGGGAGATGGGAAAACAAGATTATTGTCCAAATACTTATCCTAGAAGAGCATCCCATTTCAAACCAAGGGGGTAGCCAAAAAGATTTTAAATGCTGGGAAAAAAACATACTTAAAAATGACTGGAGATTGTAATCAAGGTACTAAACCTGTAGAGTGGAGGCTGTGACAAAATAATTATATAGTCTGGATTTTGCCTCATTTCTACACATGGCTATCATTTATCACTCTTAGCAGAAGTCAAGAGTTTCCCATGAGTTCACTTGCATCCCCTACTCCCCTAGCCTCCTACTTAGAGCAGAGGATTACCAAAATAAATTCAACAAGGTGACTGCTATTCCCCTGGGACACTGTATCCCAAAGGAACCAGGAAAGAGGGACAGTTACAGAGACTTTAGTTCCTAACATTGAGCTCAGTTTTCGGAGCTGCAGTCTCTGATCAAGCACATTTTTAGGCAAGGCTTACCAAGCAAACCAGTTTTCAAACTGCTCCTGATCCAGGGTTTGTATAATTAATTTTATCAGAGGAAACAGAAGTTTTTTGTTAGTATTTTCTGAGTGGAGACAATCCAGAACCAAAATCTTGCCCATCCTCATACCTGGGAAAACTCATACAAAAAATAAAATTACCTATGTCATTCACAATTTTTGGCTTACCTTCTGAATCCCATTTTGTTTTCATGAACTAAGTGTTAGTAGTTTCTCTCGCTTCTTAAGAAACTGTTATGCCCTAGCCACTCTGGCATGACAGATGCATGAACAAGAAGGCAATTCCTTTTAGAAAAGCATCTGCTGTTCCTTCACAATTTTTCCATGTTGATCCTGCTCAAAAATTCCTATGCCTTATTCCCAGTGAGATAATTAAAACTTCAAGCATGTACCTCCAGGTACTGCTCTTTGAGAGGCTGTTTTGAGTCATTGCTCACAGGTCTCTGCTTGAAAATGAGGTGGAGGGAAAAATGCTCAATTCTGGCACCACACCTTACTTTATGTTGACAAGCCTCATAGACATATATCAATATCTGAGGCAGGAACCACCATGAGAATATGAAAAGAGCTTCAGGAAAAGACAAGAAAAAGGAAGAGGCAAAAATGCCAAACAATATTAAAGTATTTTTAATGTGACTTGCAGATACAATTTGTAACTGTGATGGGAACAGAGATGGAAGAATTGATCCTGTGACACTTGTTGCATTCATCACAGTACTTGTTACTGTGTGAAGTTAATAATTCCATGTATGACTTGAGGTTACAAGTTTCACTACTGTGATCGTGGTACATAATTTTTGACCAGGTCACTGAAGACTAAGGCTCTGGTTTTCAATTAATATGAAATAAATGCCTTTGATTTATGACTCATTGGTTAATTCAAACCCCTATTCAAAACTACCAATCTATAAATTAGTAAATACAGGATGTCTAGGAACTTTCTATCATGTCTCCTTAGTGACCTCACACTAATGGCAGCACATTTAGGACACAAGGTGTTTATGAAGAAGCTTGGAAAATTAGACCCTGCTACTGTCTCCTATGCATTTCTTTTTGTTCATAACACAGCAGAACAATTTAAGAATTCATAATAGAAAATGTGAATTATTAATTGTACAGGACAGATGAAAAAAGAAGCCACTGTATTCCCAGAAACCTCTTGAATTACTGTAATTAACACCCAGGATCCTTTTCGGGTTTAATGATTTTCAGAGACTACTACACATTTTCCAATTGTATCTTTGTGCATATGCCCATAATCTCCTGATGGTTTTCTTCTTCCTTTCTCCCCTAAAGCCAGCAAAGAATTTAGGGACCTGTAAGTTCTGTCTTTAAAGCTACCATAAAACAAGTAGTTTGTTTCTGAATTCTTTATAAGTATAAAACACATTGATTCAGCACTTCTTCTTGGATTTGAAGCAAAAATGGAATGAACTTATGATAGTGGAGTTGCCGCAATGATAACTTCCAGCAGCACAGAAAAAGAATCTATGTTCTCCCAGTGCAGTAAAAATGAGGGAGGAACAAGAGCAAAACTGCCTATTTCCACTTTTAAAGTCCTTCCACCTGCCTTCTTATCCAACAACACTAATGCAAAAAATAATTGCTTCTACCCCTTTTGAAGAACTAACAGAAGCCACAGCTGTCTATTAGCCCAATTTTTCAAAAAGCACATTTACTTTTCATCCTATCTTGAGACATATCTCTTGATAAAAGCTTGCAAAAACACCATCACCCTGAGGTTTAACAAAACATCTATTACATTCAAATACAAGCTGCATTGTGATTGCTTGCTATCACCAACTGTATCTTTTATCAATACCACAGGGTCATCCCATCTTTGTTGTATTCATCTCATATTATACTTAAGTTTACATTTCTTTAGGGCTGGTAACTGCATCTAGTTTTTCTAAAGCACCCTACAAACTGGGATGCTGCAATGAAAATTAATTAATTCTACATTGTAAGAGTCCAATCTCACTGATTTGAAATTGTCTCAAAAGAACAATTTTAAAGTGAATAGCTCTGTCTAGGGTTGGAGACGTAACCAGACGTCAGCAGGGGGTGACACACAGAAAGAGATAAGAACTAAGAACTAATGGCTGGGTGGAGATTCCTCCCCTTTTCTGAGGTCCTGCAATGCTGGGACATCCCTCCAGGCACAATTACCCTGGCCAGGGTGGAGGAAGCCACCTTGATTATACTCATGCTGATGTATCTGGCTGAGGGGGCTGGTACGGAGTGGGGAGTAGCGTCTGTAAGGAGATAAGAGCTGATGAATGGGTGGGGGACTGCACCCTTCTGTGGAAGCTCCGCCCCAGGCATCCTGTCTGCAATGGCTCTGATGCCAATGCCCCTGGCTTCTGTGGCAGCTGACTGGCAGCTGCCCCTTCAGAACAAAAGGAGCTCAGGAGTATATATGGCTGTCCATGCTTTGGCTTTTTTGTCGCTGCTGTGTTGCATCGGACCCTGTCCAGGGTCAGCGACATCTTGAAGAAACTCGCTGGGCGGCTGGGCCCCTGGTGGTGACTCTCTCTGTCTCTCTGTCTCTCCTTCTTTCTCTCTCTCTCTCTCTCTCTCTCTCTCAGTCTTTCTTCCCACTTTCTTATCCTTGTTTTTCTCCACTTTTCTGTCTCTCTCTTATATCGTCTTTTCCTCTCTCCCTCTTTTGCCTGGCTCTATGGTTTTGCTGTGTCAAATTGTGTTGTCTGCTGTAGTTGGACTTTGTTTTGTGGATCCAAAACAAAAATAAATTTTAATGTTACTTCAGACTGTAACATATTTGACTAGTAATAATAATCCACAGATGCTGAATTTACCACCTGGAACCCAATTCATTCTCTCAGGACAACAGGAAGAAGGGTGGAATTCTATTATGGGAACAAATACAAAGTCATCCCACACATCTGATATTAACTCTTGGATAAAACCAAATATATACTTAAACCCATCTTCAAACCAAGCATTTACTGTTTTCTCAAATGCTGCCCCAAGAGAAAAAAAAAAAAAAAAGGTTTTTTTCCTTTTGCCAGCAAAAATACTTACTTTCAGGCAGCAAATTAATTATCCTTAAAGTAGGACAATAATCAGGTTTCAAGAATTGTTATATTGGTGAAATCAGGTATAAATCTGGAGGGATATACACAGTTAATTTGTTGAATTTTCTTAAAACAAAAATAAGTGTCTGCAAGCCAGTGAATTTGTCTTGCGTATTTGTGAGTACTGCTGCTCATAGATGCATGTTATCTCACAAGAAAAAAGCAAATCTTACATTTTATATAATCTCAGTTTAATTTCACTTGGGAGAGACAGGACTATAATCTCCCAGACCTGTAGCTTTGGTACCACATGGATAAAAGTTTTGAGCTTTCGATATTTAGTTCTTGATCAAAAGAGGATACTAAAGCATACTGGGCTTGAACTTTGAAGAGGAAGTCCTCCCTCTCATTTGTTGATCCAGGAGGGATTGTACTAGGGAACAGTAAGGCTAATCAGAGAACCAACAGGAATAAAACCAGCTCCTTCAACTTCCAACAATTCTAGTCATCCTTAAGCTAGAGTTCTTTGAAAAATGCTAGTGGACTAACCCATCTCACTTTCATGTTTGTATCCCTAAGTGGTTTCATATTAAGTATATTTAGCATTTTTCCTAGTTGCCAGCTCTGCTTTTTTTAACCTGACCTCTGTAAAACAGTTTTTTTTTTCCTTTGCACATTATCACCAATAGAAGTTTTCCCTAGAAGTTAGGTTGCCATCTAGACCTTGGCTTCCCTTTGCCACTGGATTAGATATTCTGTGGCTTTACACCAAGACTTCAGGTGCTTTACATTTCTATTTAATAATCTGAAAATATACTGCTGAGGATACTGGTTCTATTTTCAGCCTCTGTTGTATCTCATGGACTCAGAGCTACCTACTGAACAACATATCAGTGAGCTAACTAATGTAAGCTAATGTTAATCAATATGTCTGCAGATACCTAAAATGTCTTCCATACCTAAAATGAGCCATTTGAGTAAGCAGGTATGATGGAATTCACCCAGGAAAATACATTTTTCATAAAATTTTAGCTTTTCTGCACAGTGATACATGCAACCCAGAGTCTGAGTTTGGATATACACTTTGTTAGAGCCACTAAGATGGTCAGTTCCACTTTGTCCAGAATCTGCTCCGCATGTGCTGCAAGGCTGATGATTCCCAAATCTGCAAGTCCTACAGCTTGTAGGCTTGTGGAGAGGTTTGAATTCCTCAGAAGTGGATGTTGTTGTATATATATATGACTCACTGAGTACACACAGTAGATCTATAAAAATTTGTAATGAATTTCAAAGTTAGCGGTAGCCCTCTGAGATGGATATTGAGAAATCTGACAGATCATTGCTTGAAAAGAAGTGATAGATTACTGCTAAAATAACTGTGCTTCCTATACACCCATGCAATTGTCAAGTCTGATTTCTTTCATGGTCTCACACTCTCAGCCAAAGTTTTTTAGCTGATAAACAATGTCACTTGGAAGGTCTTGTGGTGACACATTTTTTTTTCCTCTTCTATGATTTACCAGTGGAAAGTAAAAAGAAAAAGCACTGAATTGTACATCAGCTCTTCTTACAGATCAACTCTGCCCTTTATTGCATGGTTATTTTGAAGACTATTGAAAAAGAACTTCTTAAAACTTGTGTTTTTTTATTTAAAAAAGTCATTATAGAGTTATTCTGTGCATTTTTATTGTATGAATTTTTTTTTTTAAATAGAAACATTAATGAAAATGTCTGAACACTAAATTTTCAAAATTACATGTTATATATTAGCCTCTTTTCAGGTTTTGCATGCAAAGAAAATATGTTTATATCTGGAATGTAGAAGACTTTCTGCATTTGTTTCATGTCTATAATAATTCTTACAGACCACTGTCAAATGGTTTGAAATAGATAAATGAAGTAATACGGGTTCAGATGTTCATGGCTGCTTAAAAGCTGATTTCCAAACTGCTCCTATTATCTGATCTTTTTGTATGTTACTGTTACATAATAATTTTGGAAAAAGATTGGGAAAAATGATCTGCACAGATTACTTGCCTTTGCATTCTGCAGAGATTAAATTATAGAAAAAAAGCCTACAGTTGAACAATCTTTTCCAGGTGCAGTAAGAATAGAACCTAAGAACAAATTTGTTCAAATGCCCTTGCCTCACCTCACCTAGCCTTCCCTTGCGTTGCCTCACCTTGCCTTGCCTTCCCTTTCCTTCCCTTCCCTTCCCACTAAAATGTTTTAGAAGTCCAATTTCACAAATTATGAATAGTAAAAAGTTGCTATGTTTGTTATGTTCCAAGGATAGAGATGACATGAGACTTTCAGATAGATGCATATCTCTTATTAGACCAAAAGACACATTCTTTTAAAAAGAAATGTTTTTGGAACTCTAGCATTTTATCACACCTTATATAGGAGCGAAAGACTTCAATCTTAAAACAGTTTAAGGGTAATTGCTCAGAGCTGAATTTCATTATTATAATTAATTAGGAAAACTGTAACATTTGCAAGGTTGAATGGTTCTCTGTAGAGCAAAGGTACTTGTGTCAAGAGAACTGTAAAGAGTCTTAAAAGTAGTGACATGATGTTGAGTGACATGATGCGAGATAACGGATATATACTTATTTTGGATTATCAGTCTTTTTTTTTTCCCTTCTGCAGAAAAAATAATATTAATGAGTTAAAGCTTTTGTGAATTAACAAAAAGTCTGGTTTTCCAGGGGGTTAATACAAGACAGTGGTGGCAATGATATTTCCTGGACTCCAAATATAAGGTATGCAGCATTTTTAAATTTTTACTTTTTTTTTCCAAAATGGCAGCCTAGGACATACTGAAACAACAAAAGATCAGAAAGATGCCAAAGACACGGAAATCTCTATGTAGTAACTTTTTTTTCTTTATTTTGGATATGACAGAGTACCTGAAGTGCATAAGAAGCAAAAGTGTTTAAGGCTATCCCAGATTTTTGTGGAATGGTTCACAGGCATGGAAGGAAGCAGAGGAGAAGCAGAACTGCCTGCATCCTCTACAGGGTGTTGATGGCTAACTCAGATGAGGTAGAGCCGAGTCTCCAGTCTCAAAAGAGATGAAAATCAGCTCCCTTGTCAGGAGCTGTTACTTGGACTTGACCCCTGAAATGCTGTGCTCGAAAAAGTCAGTAAGTGTCAAAGGATCAGTAGACTGACAACTTAACTACCACTTGGTAAATCTGTACAGAAGCATTTTCATTGCCTCTTAACATGGATTTCTCTATTTTAATATAAAACCTCTTTTCCTTAGTAACTCATATACATGGAAATTACATGTGTAACTTGAAAGGATGGTGCTATAGTAAAACAAGTGACCACACAAAAAAACCAGGATGCCTAACCAATGATTTGGGTTCCATAGGAGAATTAAAATCAGAGATATTTAATGAAATTCTTAAAGCCTTATCCAGGGCCCTATAAAGATTGCAGCAAATTGCCTTATTCACAGGAAAAGATTTAAGTGTATAAGAAATGCAGAATTATTACTGTACAGTTTCAACTTCCCTCAAAGACTTGAGCAACAGTTCTGCTGATACTGCACACTTTCCCTAAAGAGATTATTATGGTAATCCCAAATATTACACTACCCAAGCTGTCTTATATTTGAGCTCATCAGATCCAATGTTCTGCAAATAATCTCTATCAGCTTTACTAGTGTTTATATAAACTGGTCAGGATGGCATTTGAGCAGTTATGAGCATGTTTTCTATGCAGCTCTCTACCCAGTAAATTTGTATGTGATTGAAGAAAAAAAAAAGTAGCCTACAGAGAAAAGACATTGCAAAGTTCTTTCCTTGAAGTACACTTAGCATTTCCTCTGCCAACTTATTTGTCAAAATTTGTGGATGTTCCACTTAAATGGGTTACAGTATAGCAGGCATTTAGCAGGGCAAATTCTTTGACCTCCTTACTTTTCATTAGTCAGAGTGTGCCTGGTGTTTCTGAATTAGTATTTACTGATGGACAACAATCCATAACAATTTTTTTGTTTTTCTCTTCTGGATAAAAGGACTAATGATTTTTTTCAGTGAGAAGCCCAGAAATTATGACAAATATTTACAGTCCATCTATGCCTGGTGAGAATTGGCTGAAATTGCAGTGCTGTACACAGCACCTTAGTGGGAATTCCTTATGTTAGATATGCATAGAACATTGCTGCACTGTTCCAAAGCCCAGTACCGCAAAGGGAGACGTTACAGGAACAGTCTTTGAAGACCTTTTGTTTTCAAGGCTGTGGGAACACACATGACTTTATGTCTCCTCACATCCACCCAGTGTTACTGCTTGCTGGAGGGGGGTGGAACTGATCTTTGGCTTGCAGTGAAATGAGGGTGTAGTGCTTATTCTATGCTCTGACTGTGATGACACCCTCTTTTCCAGATTTTTGTTACTGGACTGCAGCTGCAGCACATACAGTGTCCTTGCATCTTCCCGCTCCTCCTCTCCTACCTGAGTTTTGCCTGACAGTACTCAGTTTTCTATACTTCCAGTAGCATCAAAACCCAGAATTCGATGCCATGAAAAATTCACAAGGAAAATTAAGCCCATTGCACAGTTCAAGTCTCCAGACAGAAGCAGCTGACACTCAGCAGTTTCAGTATTCCTGATTCAATAGTCACTAAACAGAGCCTGGAGCCAGTCTCTGTGTAAACAGAGGCTTCAAGTATAAATCTATTTACCTCCTCTTCAACTGTTTATTTTCTGAACAGCTTCTCAAGCACTTGTTCTGATAAAGGGAGGAAAAGTTGCACCAGTGCTTGGGATGGACAGACAGAAGAAACAGAATTATCATGTGAGATTGGTGCAAGTTGTGAAATATTACAGTGTACTATGAATGAAAAGGATTTAGATATTTGGTCAATTTGTGTATACATGCAAAATAGAGTTGTTAGACCTAAGAAGAATGACACTTCAACGAAAGTAACAACTGGGTCAGAACCTTCTTGTTTTGTCCCACCCCTCAGAACTTTTTTTCAGTATTCCACTTCATGCAATAGCTGTTTGCAAATTGCGAAATACCCAGAGATTTTATGAGGCTTTCTTCTTTTGGAAATACGTAAGATAACAGAGAAGAATCAAACCATCTAAATCCTTAATTCTGAAAATCAGTAAGTTATACACTGCTAGGAAAAAATACAATTAAAATATGATAGAAAAATCACTAAGTGATATTTTAAGTGGAGTATCATACAATTTAGTGAGGACATCATTAAAAAAAAACTGAGTATTTGCATATTACACTCTTACATTTCTGTGGAAATCCATACTGATTTCCACTATTTTCTACTTTTTATAAACAAAAGAAAGAAGGGAAGTTGAGATTTGAAAGAATCCAAACTTAATAAACACCCAACAGAAATAAGTAGTACCATTTTTAACATTCTGTAGGAAAAAAACATGTTTAAAATGAGCCTTAGTAGGAACAAAAATGCACTTCAAAGCCCAGAAATCACTACATATGGTGGCATATGTAAAAAATCTATTAATTTTGTATCCTGTGTGCAGCTTTAATAAAGAAATTTTATTTGCTTTTGAAACCACTGTAAAGAGCTTCCTTAAAAATTACCTCTCGGGATACTGTACTGAAAGATGGCATTTTACCTTAAAAGTTATGAAGATGTGACTTAAAAATGACTTAAAGACCATGTTAAGATATGCAAGGTGGTAAATAATGGCTTTTGCAAACTTCAAAAGACATTATTTTCCAACTCTTCCCCCTGATAAAAGACATCTGAAAAGGATGTGTAACAAAGATATGTTTTGAATGGTAAGTATTCTGCTGTGGAAACCACATATAAAATAAAATAATTCTTAATCTTTATCAGATAGTTTAATACCTCATTTGTCAGACTAAGACAACTGATTGCCTAACCACAGCCCTGTTACTAGCAAAACACCCCTTAATATTTGAATATGCAAACCTGCAATGTGGTTTAAATTTTTAATTACTTTAATTGATCTTATCCCAATTTTTTCCTCAAATATTACATCCTCAGCATGTCTTTTTATACTTGTATCACTTACTGACACAAGCCAATGCCAGAATAGATATTTTTTCTGGAAATTTAGTTCTGGACATCTTATTTCATCTAATACTGAAAATTAAGCACAAAAAGTAGCCCAGTACAAACCAGAGAAATAGATACAGTGGGTCATCTGAACATGTACAGTTAATTACAGAAAACCCAAGGGACTTTCAGAAAGCACAGAATCTCAAGCACTAAAGAGTGAGGACCATGAACAAAGTTCTGGGAATGGTATAACAGGAGTAGGGAATGTTATTTTGCATATCAATAAGTAAAATTCTTTTCATCAAGACAAAGTGCTTATTTTCAACCCCGGCTCTCAGCATTCTTATTTTGTTGAATGTATTTCATTCCTGGAATCTCTGTAAATCTATTTGTTTAGCTACAACTAAATATGCTTGATTATATATGTGTGTATAAATATAAAAAAATACTTGTTTTCTGACTACCTTACTCAACATATCATCAGGAAAATTTTAGCTGGTTTGACTACTACAATCAGATTCTTTAGTTAATAGTACTTTGGTGAATAAACCACATGACCAAAAAAAGAAAAACCAAACCATTTTTGTTACTGAAATATATTGTATATTTGCAGTCCTGATAAACCACAAATTAATGCAGTCTTTGATGTTAAATATTTTAGAGCTTAAAGCTTTGTGACAAAATAGCTATCTCTAATGCTCAAAGAAAAGTTGAGAGGGAAGAATATATAAGCATAATTTATGGGGTTTTTTGGGTTTTTTGTTTGTTTGTTTATTTGATAATGAGCATGATTCAGTAGCAGTAGCCTTCTTTAAAATGGGCCTTAACTTCTTTTTCCTTTTTTCCTTTTAAACCAGGAAATTATCAAGCTTACTGGCTGATGGAAAGAAGGGATAGGGAAACATGTTTCTGCTGGTACAGATTTTGTTTCTGAGCTGCAGTAAGTAAATGGGAGTTGTGCTATGTAAATTCAACACACCCAAGTAGAATTAGAGCAGTACAGAAAAAAAGAGAATCTAACTTGCATTTGCTGAAATGTTAAGTAAGAGCCATCACACTCAATAGAATAATTTACCTTAATCACTTTCCTTACAATACCTTCCCTTGTGCATTAGGCACAATAGAACTCCTACAAGGTGAAATGACAAGAAACATAGGCAACAACAAGCAATAACAATAAATAATAAAAGTGATTTCAGTCTGAAAGGAATTCTGATGTTCCCTTTTTAAAGACTTCTGAATTTGTTAATTTTTTTATCATCACTATGGATTTTCACATTTGCATATTTTTATTTAAAATCTTTGTCCTATCTTTTGAAAAGCAATCAGATCATCTGGAGATATTCTTATATTTGCATCTGTTGCAGTCTAAAAAATGTTATACTTCCCAACTGTCTACTTACAAATTTAATCAGCTATTTTTTAACACAGAAGAAGAAATTAACCTTTAGTAAAATTCCAAGTCAAATTGTCTCTAGGAAAGATTTGGTTCAGCATTAATTAGTATTTCCCCATTTATTCTTAACTGGAATACCTCATGTTGTTAAGGAAGTGAAGAACAGAAATGTTTCAACTCACCAGTTGCACCTGGTTTTATTCTGGACTGAATATCACACATATTGTCGTAAATAAATTAAGATTTGTAGGAGCAGAACAGTATTCTTCCCACTACCCTAGTTATTCACAGTTACACCTGCGCTGTTGCAAAAGTAGTATTAACAGACTGCATTAACAGGATTACATGGAAGGAGTGATCAAGGAATAGACTGTTCCATTTCATTAAGGAAGGGAGGAAGACTGCTGCAGGAACGAAGTAAAGAAACAACGTCTTCTCTTGATACTGTCTTCATGTAGGATGCCTACTATGGCCCCATAATGTAATAATAATACTTCTTTTGTGGAAATTATGAAAATAAAACTTTGCTTTCCTTTTCCATCTTGTGAAATTTCATCTTTTAACAATTGCAGCGACAACTAAAAAGTTATTTTTTTTTTTACATCTTTTTTAGATGTCATGTGGCAGATCTGTCTCAACCCTCCCTGTTGCACACCTGTTACATTAAAGGAGTATCGTCTGAATCCCAGTCGCCCTTTTTTGACATGGACAGGTAGAATTTTTAGGGGTAAGCTCTCACTGTGACTCTCTGATAGAGTAGGTAATAGCCTGTAAATACTATTTTTTTTCTTTTTCCTAGGCTTCCACCTTGGCTAGAATTGCATCCTGGTTGCAGGTTATGCTTGCAAGGGCATGCAGCTTATGTTATGCCCAAGACACAGTACAAACACAGAGCACCATAAGCTTTACACAGACTATCTGTCAAAAACAAAACAAGGGAGAACAAGATAAAAGAAGAAAGCACTTTTACAGGACAGCCAATGCATTAAACATTGTGCCTCTTGCTAATTCACTTTTTCCTTGGGAGCCTTTGTGGGTTTTCTGTGCCTGGAAAGAATTCCGCTCACCTCACCATTATACATTCCCAGGGTTTTTTGCTGGAAGAGTTCTTCCAGGTTATCTAATTTCCAGGTAACTTTTCCTTGCAAAAAAAATTTTCTCATGTCCTAGCCATTTCCATAAAGCACTTGTTGAAATAAAAGTTTATTCAGATTTTTACCAGTTATTCCCTACTGACTCTGCCTGTTCATTCCTTTGGAGTTTGTGCCAATGGTAAGGCAGAAAGAACTTAATTTCCAGGATTCAAGAAGCCTGGTAGAGAGAGAAAGCTGTTAATCCTACATATTATTAAAAAAAAAAAAAAAAAGATTTTCAAAATAGCCAGCCTCTCAGCCACATTGATTTGAATGCTTTCCTGTCAGATATAACAATTAAGGAATTTTCAAAAAAACAAACTAAGGCAAGGGGAAATATTGGGGGGAGAGTTTCAAAGTTTATGAAAATAAGGAGAATTATTGAAGATTAGGAGAAGTACAGAAAACAAACAAACATATGAGCTAGTAATAGTCAGCCTAAGAAAATATTTTTCCAATAATTAGGAAAACATTATTTGAAGGATAATAAGAAACAGGATGAGTTAATTACTTATAATAACTAATTCAAATCTTCATAAACATTGCACAGCTATTTTTTACGTGACTGTTCCTAGAACCAGTCACGCAGGCTACACGCGATGCTGTGGGATTATAATCTAAAATGAAGTCCCAAACTCATGGCCTGCTACATTTCAGATTAATAAAAATTCCCTGGCTTGCTAAAAGACCAGGAATTGCCCTCTCTTATTTCATAAATAGAGGCCTTTGATGTTATGGGGCATAATTTTTCTTGACTGGATAAATAATTACTGTATAATTTTGCTCCTATTGTAATAGCATTTCATTCTGCTGAAGTAGTGATTGCCTAACAAGATTTTTTAAGTCTCAGTGTTTCATAATATGTTACATTTCCCTATTAGACACAGCACATCCCTCTCAGATAAAAAACATGGATCAAAGAAATGGCCAAAAGAAACGAGCAAGTTTTAAGGGTTCTTTTTCCCATTTCTACCTCTTTAATTTGTGTAACTGAAAATTAGTTCTGCATGAGTCAGAAAGAAATCAATAGATTGCTGCCAAATATTACAGACCTTTCTGATGCAGGAATTAGTATCTAACTAGTTCACAATTACAAATGCACTGGCTCTCAAATCAAGAATTATCACTTGAGTAGCAGCCTAATAAGTCACCCACTATGTCCTGCTGGGGATGTTCTGCCTGTACAGGAATCAGGGCAGACAGAATATGGACAGGGAAATCTCAGGCAGTAAGACGAAGTCCTCATTTTTAGTAAGAACTCAGTTCTAGAAGAAAGTGGCATGTCTTACAAACAAAAATTCTTACAAAAATGTAATGACATGGCATAGTTTTCAATTCTAAGAATGTTTTGATATCCGTTCATTGCAGCCTGCATTTTGACCAGGAAGCTGTCTTATGAGCTGTCTTAATAGCCTGAATTAACAGACAAGCTGAATAAAAAGGATTGTCGTGCACTTAGTTTTCTTTTTTAATTTTTCAACACAAAAAGAGTGCTGAATCACACAACAGTCTGGGTTGGAAGGGACCTTTAAAGGAAATCTAGTCCAACCTTCCTGCAATGAGAATGAAATGGTCCGATTTGTACATTCATGAAAAGGTGTTGCCTGTGTTGGTTTCTGCCTGATGACCTTCAACAGAAAAGAAAACTTTAATAAGGAAAACTTTTTTAAGATCTGGAGAGAAACAAATACGATACCAAGAATGCTATGAAACACATCATTATTCCTAAATGTCCTCTCATCAGTCTGATTTGCTCAACAGTTTATAGCATCGTACAACAGGCTAGGTCACAGGATTAAGTGTGGAAAAGAGGAATGTAAACAATTCATCCCAGTTACTTAGAAAGAAATTAAACTATAAAACTGTTGTACAGAAAAAGGTTATTGCACTAAAGTTACAAAAAAAGAAGAAGAAGAAAAAGTCAAACAAACCAAATTGAAAAGCCTCAACAAAAACACCCTTCTGAGAGACAGATATTCAGACTCAAAAAGGTAACTGATTGGCTACTGCAGTTCTTCACAGAAACTACAAATGCTTGAGGACATGGTCTGCTGGAGCCACCCCATTCACTTTGTTAGCTCCGGGAGTCCTTCAGCTGTTGTAGGTAAATCTGTTCCAGATGACAGCTTTAGTGACAATGGTCTGCCTTAACCAAAGACAACCTGGCCACTGCTTTAGAAACCAAAGATGTGATAATGAGTTAAGGCACAATGGGCTTCACTCCTATCCTGCTACCTTGCTCTGGTTAAGACAAGGCACCAGATGTCTCCACAGAAAGAAACTTTTTTTCTCTTGCTGTTCTTTCTGATTTTTTCAAAGGGGGAATGAAAAGAGTGTGTGTGTTTGTGTGTGTGTGTGTGTGAGTGAGCGAGTGAGTGAGTATGCAGGCAAGATGGTACTGGCTCAGAACCTCATTTGGTGTGAACTTATACAGGGCTGCTGCAGTCAGTGAAGCTGTGCCAAATTATGTTAACTGTGGGTCAGGTCCTCTTCTCACTTATTCCTGAATTACAATTGAAAACTAAAGGAAAAGAGTGCTATTAAAGAGGAGATAGGTAACTGCATCACCCTGCTCCTGAAGGCTGCGTATGACACATCCCCTGGCCTTACTGCCAGAACTATAGGAAATTGAGCAGCAGCTTCTATGTTGTGGCCCTGCACAATTTCAAAGAAGGTGCTTCTGTTCTTTCGTTTTAGGAAGTAGGTATTGTCCTTGGGGAATGTAATGAGATGAACCTTGTTCTCTTTTGCTTTGTACATTCTTCAGCCATGCAAGCTCTGATCCACCTTGCAAATGTCCTTTTGGATGCTGGCCTTCCTCCCTTGTGGATATAGAACAGAAAGAAAAGTCTTGCAGCATCCTGAAATCTTGTGATCTCTAGAGCTAAGGGTCTGCAGCCCTGGGCACATTTCAACAATATGAAGCAAGTTCTATTCCACTTTCAAGCTAAAGAGACAAAAATGGTGATGCTACCTCCTGGTTTATAGAAAAATCAATATAAATGTATCAAGAATCCGGGTTCTTTAAGCAGGGCTGCTATATGTGGGAGAATCAGAGCAAAAGGGTTAGCACAAGGAATCAGTATCAGGGCTTTCTGGTTCTCTTTTCTTTTTTTTTTTTTTTTTCTGGTGAAAAAAGATACTGGGTGAAGGGGAAGTCATCAATGAGAAGGAGCATGTTCTAAAGGTGTATTAGTCCACTCCATGGCGCATTTTAAGTTCAAAGGCTTTAGAAATTATAAGAGAGGCTATACCTTTATGTGCAGAAAAGACGGATCTTTGGGGAAACTTAACATTAAGGTGACAGACTTCCTCTGTTGCTAAGACCTCTAATGGCTTTAAAAAACATTGAATGAGTTTTAAGAACTAAGGATTAGATGATTATCCATAGAAAATTTGAATAAAATCATGGAAATAGTAGGGAATAGTATTCTTGAACCAAACTGAAAGTACTGTCCTCAGATTTTTAATTTATTATACTATCCCTGCAGCAACTTGCAGCATGTAGGTAACTTGTTCTGAGTGATTTTTTTGTCTCACCACTTCATTTTCTCACCTTCCAAAGTGAGAGACCTCTTTCAATAAAACAGTATCTTCCCTAAAATGGATGCTTTATTTACTTGGCATGTGCAAAGAGAAATTTATGGATAAATCTATTCAGATGTGTCAGGTACTTTAGAATTTTACAATACAGATGTTTACACATCACTTAATCAGACTGTCAAGCTTTTTCTGTAGGATATGCCTGATTTTCTGAATAATTACCACTGTTTTCATGATTTCAAACTTCATGTGCCATGTATCTTTTATGACAGTCTCCTGCTATTGGACTTTAGAAATGGAGCAAGTTGTTTGTCATTGGCTATTGCCTGTGGAACTACTGATTATTTCTCAAGGTTCATATTATTTCTCTAGTGTGACCACAACCAGCAGTTCTATGAAGATTATTTAATTGAGTTCTTCTGGGAGTGGCCACTTGAAACAGCAGTGCAATTAGGCATACATTTTTTATGCCTGCAGATCACTAAAGCTACTACTAATATTACTATTACTTTGGACATAAACAGAGCATTATCTTCCACCCTACATGCCATATATTATAAATTTCAGCACTTCTGTACAAAGAGGTGACTCATTCTGCACTTAGACACATATCCAAAGATGTGAAGCACTGAACGGTCTCAGGCAACATGCTACGCTCCAACCTTCATTGGTTGCCTGATTTATTTATATTTTTACCATGATTAAAATTGTCAGCAAATGTGACCCACTTTCTGAGAAGTAGGAATACTTTGATGGCTGCTTTCAGGTTGAACCCACTAATCTGTACTACTCACTTTTGGCTTGATAGTTGGAGCATGAAAGACATAGTTTAGTTGTTTAAAAGAAGTTTTATTTGCCTGCATAGGGTAAATAAACATCTCAAATGCCTGCCTTTTACATAAATTATTTTACAACGAAGGCAACAAAAAAGGCTCACAGTGCTTTCTGCCACAAATCAAAGCATAATTCTCCATATAATTGTATGTGTTATTGCCCCTCCTTTGCCATCCACTATGAGTCTAATGAGCGTGCCAGCTGTTTGCCCATCTCTCTTCTTCCCTTAGACTGATATACTCGCCTGATCTCAACCTTTTTTCAGGATTCTAGGAGCTGATGAATATCATAAATGAAAAATCCAGGCTATTCTGGAGTCTTCTCAGAATAAATAAATAAACTTGCTCTGGTTAACTCACCATAAACACATGAAAGCTTCACGAGAAAGTTGTCAACTAAACTTCCATACAAACGGGATGAGGTGAGGAAAAGTAAGATTTAAGCATATTTTAGATTGTCTCTTTGTGGGTCTCCTAAGCTTATGAAGCCTCATTCTCTTCCATAAGTCTCTGTGCCACCACAATACATTACAGCTCTCTGGAGCAAGAGAACTATTGTCCAGTGAGAACTTGGGCTGAACTGTTATGTAAAGCTGCGGTTTACACAGACTTGTGTCTGATAAGAAAAGCAGAGATAAATCTAAGGTGGAATTTTGTTTTTTTTCTTTAAGAATTGCTTTCCACAGTTTCTTGTAAAGCAGAAAAAACAGGAACCCAAACATTAATCTGTAATTACTGATGTGAGCTGTCAAGAAGGGCAACCCCCTACATCTTGCAAATAAGAAACAAAGCAGAAGGTTTTAAGTAAGTTTGGTCATTAAATAAATCATATTAAAATGAAATATTTTCAAGGTTTTTCTATTATCTGATGAAAGTCTTAAATTTAATACTTTAAGCAAAATGTGGACTGAAACCTTTAGGTTTTTCTCCCATAAACTACTGTGACTGCACACTTTAGATTTTCTGGATTATACTCTATCATGTCTCATTGGGAACTTAATAAGATGGGACAATTAATATTCCAGTGACACCAGTCACCTTGAATATGTTAGGGAGGCCAGTGTAACTACACATAGTTCCAACTGAGACCTTGGGGTTTCCACTTTAATGTAAAGAAAATGTCTCTGTCACCTCTGCATTTTAGGCACCAGTAAATGGCTTCTGATTGGCAGCAAGGGTGCTTCTGAACTCTGCTTGTATCAGTCAGCCAACCCCAAATATTGGAAACACAGGGGTGAAATACCCACAGCAGAAATATTTTGGTGGTGATCTTGAACCTCTCATGAGTTTGTGCTACACCTAGCTGGGGGAGGATGGGGTTCTGTATTTTATATTAAACTCAAATGAGAACACTGCCTACCACCCTACACGGTAAGCCACCAAGAAGCATCACTGCTCATCTCATGCTTATTAATAATGCACAACAGAACATCAAACCTTTCTAAAACAACAAGCCCAGAATTCTGCTTTAATACCTCTGTCAGCACTTCTTTGCACTCCTGAAAATGTGGATTGTGCTTTTGACAGAAAAAGCGAGTGCTTTTAAGTCATTCTTCTGAACACCACTACAGACTTCAGTTTCCAAGTGCAGCATGTGAATAATAGATGCAGAGGTCAAAAGATTTAAAAATAATGAAAAAAGTTATTACTAACTAAAGATCAGTTCTGTTGCAAACAGGATATATTTAGTTGAGGGTGAGCAAGACCAACACAATATACAGTGCTGCTTTTTTAGCCATTGCATTCATTAGCCTCTCCTAAGATATGAGAAAGGTTGTGGCACTGACCTTGAAAATACTTCAGGAAAGCATGGAATGGAGTGGAGAGAAACTGTAATCAGTATAACAGCTTCATTCTTATTGGTGATATGAAAAAGATATTCACCAACGCTGAGATAGATTAGGGCCAGACCAAAAAACTCAGAACTAAAATTCCTGATTTTGGTGCTGAGACACCTATATTGGAGAACAGTTTGATTCAAAAAGGAATTAGTTGACTTGTATGACTTTGCGTATATGTGTCTACAGGGTATAGGCACTCCAGCACTTTGGCATTTTATCTGGCAGTTTGTCGACTGGTCACACAGAAAAGATGGAGAAGAAAAGGAAATATCTCTGGGTGCCTATTCTCAACAGCAACCAGCCAATACAATTTTACTAGTATCATCAGAATATAGGGGAAGTAGTGAGTTAGCTTTGCTTATACAATTTTCAGATACACCAAATGAAAATGTCTGCTTACAGTAGTGTTCATGTCCATCTGCATGAAGTACCCGACTTCACCTGGCAAAACTTTAGTGAACATAACTCTAACTTCAACAGCACTGAACAGGATACAGCTTTGTCATCCTCGCTGTAAAAACAGACGAGGCTCTGGTTTCTTTGTTTGTTTGGTCAAAGCTACAGGGTAAAGGAGAACCTGTTTTTAAACCCATGTCTAGCAGTATCTGGGGTGTGGTCACATCTGAGGCAAAGTGCAATAGCTTATAAGCCATGAACAGTGATATAGATCAAGAAATGAAAAATGTTCTTGCAACACAGAACTTCAGGGACATTTAGTTAATTAAGGAAATACGTCTGGTGTACTATGAACAATGTCAGAACACTTTCACAAGACACACTGAGAGCCCCTCATCCCTTTCAGCAGTTGATAAAGCCTATCACCATCTATCGGATAAAAGGAAAAATCAATATCAAATGAATCACGAATACAGCTTCCTGCCATGTTAGTGAAATAATACATCTTTGTCAGAAGCCTTTCACACGGCCATTTTAAAATAAATGAGAAGAAGCTGTAAGGAGAGAAAACACCACCTTTAGAACTGTGGTATTATTGTAAAGTTTTTTGCCACTATTGTATTCTTCTGTTATTAGGTTCGGTGTGCTTCTCAGGTTTCTCCTTCCAGAAAGTCAACAAATTTTACAGACACGAAATATAAAACTTTGATGTCTACTTCTTAGATTGAAAAAAAACCTCAAAATAAAATAAATTGAGCATAAAACTGAAATCTTTTGTTAGTCATCTTCCTAAAACATAAAAACACATGGCTATCAGATTATGGTTTTCTAGGCTGTGGAATATAACACTTTTTCGTCAGTCAATTTTGGTTGTTCTTGAAAACACTAGAATTATTAGATGCAAATTTTGTATATCCTAATGATACAGGATAGATGATGAAATTTAAGAATCCAGAAAGAAAAGTACAATCAAAAATATGTTTCTTGGAATTTTTAATTCTGACGTGTACCTAGACAAGACACATCTATTTGTCTAACTAAAAGTGAAGGATTTCCCACTTGAGATGCTGTGACTGAGAACTTAATTAGCCTTAAAAAGTTAAATGAAGGGTACAGCAGAACAGCCATATTTATCAAGGTTAAGTACTAAGATATATTTGTTGTATTGTTAAATGTGGAGCTACAGTCTTTTACAATTGTCAGAAATAGCATTTCTGTTACAAATGCTGGTTTTTTGGTTTTTTTTTATGGTATGGTATACTCAGTTCTGCCCTTTTTATCCAATTTTCTTCTGTCTACAAATGAGCTTTCTGAGGGAGAAAAAGTGTTTATCATCTGTCCCTTTGCACAGTTCTCATGCATAATGCAATTACTGTGATCTTCTGCACCTCAAAAGTGCAGACATTTCCCATAACTACACTGAGAAAAAGAAAATTACCAAAATTCAAATTACTGTACAAGAGACAGACCTTACTAACATAGCTCTTATTACTGGAGATGACAGTGAATAACTACAGATAGCATTAGTATTTTCAGTTCAGGTGGTTATATGTTTTATTATTAACTAGCCTTACCTCATGTTCCCTTGGACACTAATGATTTCTGATCACGTGACTCAGAAGATCTGAGCAAAACTGTAATATTGGTCCCAGTGGGAATTACCTTACCAGGTAAGAGGAAAACAAAATGCTAGGGATATATGCCATAACTGCAGCCTGTGTTAACACCTTCTTCAGTGTAGCTTTAGATGTTAGAGCAAAAAAGTCAAAAGAAACATAAAATTATGCAGTATTTGGAGTTTTTCCTCTTACTCTATTAGCAATCATTGCTAAGCAAATCTGGCTTTCAGAAACAAATGTTAACCTTTGCAAAAATATGCTGGAAAAACACTATTTAAAATGTCAGGAAAATTGTTATAACTGATAAAAATCATAAGCATTAAAAAACGAAAGAAAAGCAATTCAAAGCAGATGTTTTCAATATGTGTACCTGAAACCTTTTATAACAAAGTTCTCTCTCCACATCATCGATCTAAAGCTTTAATTGGCAGACAGTAAAGTCTGATGGGAAAATAATGGTCTTTTAAATACCTGGGAATGAAAAGCAAATTGAGTTAGCACAGTGTAAGAGGCAAGTAATTACATAATGTCAATCCTGTTTTATACAGTTCAGTCTTTAAACAGCATGCAAAAAAAAGACATGTCTGGAAAAAATATGAATCTCCTTGCTTCAAGTGACTTGTGCTCCTTTTCCAATAAAATGTTAGGGCTATTATATGTAACAGCAGGCTCTTTCCTTAAGGGTTTCTCAAACATGGCTGCTGCTAACACTGTTAGGTTTTGACTATTTAAATTTTTCTCTCCCTCTTGTCAAATTCAAATTCAGTCACTAGATTTGAGAGTGTAAGTCACACCGGTCAGCTATGCAAAAAGAATTTCTATTATCTCAGAGAAAAACCCACACAAAAAGTAGTCCTAAAGTTCAGAGCCTCATTAATCACTGAAAAAACCCAAAGCAAAACACAATAAAGGGGAGTTTTAGCTGGTTCATGTCTCAGCTCTTCCCTGATTCTGAACTTCTCAATTTTCTGTATCTTTTGTGTTTGTACCATCACTTCCTTTTATGCCACATATGTTGCTTCAGCAGGATTTCACTTAAAAGACTCAGCATCAGAGAAGGGATCTACAAAGGGAAAAAGAACTAACAGGAAGCCAGGTCAGTTATTTTTTCTATTCAAGATGGTCATGTGGTAGTGTAAGGTTTCCAGGAGCTCTTGCCTGTTCGTTTAACCTTGAGCATTTTGCATTTGCAAACTTTTAATTTAGTTTGTTCCAAGTACAAGGATTGCTCAACAGGAATCACTCATCTCCACTCTATTTAGGAAAGAGGAGATGACCCTGGACCACAATGATACACTTACTTGAGCAAAATTTGATTATGTGGGAAGACGTGATCTTACAATCCTTTGTGTAAGTAATGCACCTAAGTATATTCTCAAAAGGAACACAGACACTGAGTTTATAAAGAAGAAATACATAAGAGTGATTACAATCAGGATTTTCTTTTATTATAGACCTTCACTGTTCCTCTTGCCAGAGTGTATGCAACTAAATTATGGTATGGTAGTGGGTATTTCAAAAGTTCTTAACTTTTGACCACTTGGTTTTCTTCAAAGAGGAATGGATTGTATGTTTCTCCAGTTTAGGGTCATGGTGCTTTTGAATCTGTTCTTCCATCAAAGTGCCTACGGGCAGATAGGCAAATTCAGCCCTGTTGCTTTCTTTCTTTCTTGTCTTTCTGCTATCTTCCCCACAACTATCTTAAGTACCTATCTTAAGCTTGAATTTTGCTTGCCACTCCTTTTCCTGAAAGTTCTTGTGGATTTTATAAGAACATATATAGAGATATATTTCCTCTTTCTCTCTTGTAGAAGTCAAATTCACTAATAGTTTCTTTTAAACTCCTTTTTCAACAAAAAAAGGGAGACTCTCCCAATTTTCTTTGTTACTGCCACCTCTGACTCAGTATGCCAGGTAAAACTTGGGAAATGGATGACTTTCACTGCTGGGATCATCTGACTGCCTCTTCACCACTGTGCCAATGACTCGCACTTGCTCATCTCCGCTGTATGCTGGTCACTCAATGCAAGTATGTTGCATAGCATACTGAGATTTTTCCTGCATTTCTTTTCAAGCCCTTCAAAAATGCATACAAATTCCAGTTCCTTTGTTGTTCATTAGCAAGTAACAACAGCGTAACAGTTCAGCTCTTCACATGCGAAAATATTATAGAACCAGTTCTTGGTAAATATATTCAAAAGAATTTTTTTGACATATAGGCCACAAGCAGTCAGAGGAAAAATAACAAGCTATTGGAAGAGGTCAGAATTACAAGGCTATTCACATCTACCTGCTGTGCTTTAGTATTCAAAATGTATTAGAGAGGCTCATAATGCAACCTGCCAACAAAATTCCTTCAGATTCCAAGTATTATTTGTTTTGAATTAAAATTGTTAAGGAAAATAACATACAGTGAGCAATAAAGACCTAAATGCCCAGTGTTGTGAAGACAATTTTCACCAATCACCTGGAAGGGAGTACCTGTTACACAGACTTACATGAAGAATTGATTAGGGATTTTGAAGTAATGATCATACTGCATTTGCTAATTATGTTTTTGTTGACCTTAAATACTTAAAAGGGTTTCTTTTTCAAACCTAATACATAGTTAAGCCTTTTCTTGATAGAAACTTAAAACCAAAATGTGAACCAATCAAATTTTCTAGAATAATTTTTTATTGAAAACAACTTTCTCCAATAATTTTTCTAGAAGAGAACTTCATTTGTATGGTGTTTGGGGAGAAGTTAATGATGTAATTAAGAAAAACATCCTAACTGCTAAGTAGCTGAAACATGTAATGACTGAAGGTATTTCAGTTCCACAGGTCTCCAGAGATCACTTAGTACAATGGAAGGTATGAATGTTTCTGCTGATAAAGACATTTGGTCTGTAGGCAAACACATACACAAAAAAACTTCTGGTGGCTGGAAAATCAGCTGTGCATAACTCAAACCAAATACCCATATTTGCTTTTTAATCAGTGATATCTTCTTACTCTTCCAAAGAATTCCTTTCACCTTAACATTTACTATGGATACCAGCCAATATAGAATACACTGAATTCCATTGATTTATTAAATATTATTGTTGTGCTGCTTAATTTTTCATTAGTTAAGTGAGCAGACAAAACAAATTTGTAGTAGAAGTTAAAAGCCTCTCAATAAATAATCTTAGGAGTCTCACTTTTAAAAGTGACATAGAGCTTTTGAGAGCTTGTGGGAGATTTGCCTGTCATTTCAGTGGGCACTAGTTAATGAAGAGCTGGTAGTACTAAGTAGATTTTGGTTTGGTGCCACAAACTAGTTTTGGCTGCTGGTGTCAAAAATTACTTTTCAGAATTTGAGTAGACAGGTTTAAGTCTTTTATAAAGTTGATGTAATTTAAAGCCTGAGCTTTCTGGACTACTTCTGAAAATGGCACCCAGAGCCAGAAGACCTTTATCCCCTACCTGACTGAAAATCATGTCTGTACAGACACCTGAAAAATTCTTTTTGCAGTTATATTTCTATTGTAAATGAAGACAAGTAAGGCCTAGAGAAAGAATAAAGCTGTCTGCAGTGAATATAATCAAATCTATACTAGTATTATTGGTGGTATTAGTCTTTAAGAGAAATTAACAAAATGGGATGATCTTCTCTACTCAAGAGTTTTTATTTACTAGCTGTTTCTTATAAGGAAACCTGTTTTAGAGCCAAACAATGATTTCTCCTTAAGGAGAGTCAAATGTTTATGGATTTCAATGCAGAATCAGGAAGAAAATAGGGACTATGACACTCCCTTTTACCCAATTTATTGGCAAATGATTGTTGCATGCTTGCAAGGTAAGTATTTCTTGTTGCCGTAGGGATTTGAAGGCACATCTCTTTTGCAAATTGCTTAACATGCTCCAGCAAAGTCTAAAATTGGATTTCCATCTCAGAGCCAAACTGTTTAATTTCTTAGCCTAGAAAAGTTTTCTCACATTCCAGGACATCATAATTTTACTATGTATCATGTTTAGTGTGTCAAAATACACTGGGTGCAGGAGGGTAGCAATTTGGTTTGAGCAACATGCATTTTACATATGAACTCACTTCAGAAGGCAAAAGTAAAGACTCCTGTACTAACTTTCTGACTGACCCTGTGTGCAGAGTGCCTTTGTCAGCCATTCAGTGTGGGTAGAAAAGGAATCATGTGCCTTAGCCATTCCTATCTGAACTAACAGGTTTAGAAGGTTACAATTTAAATTCAGACAGTGATTCTTCCTAGTTTTCAATGTATAGCAAAATCACCTTTTAAAATATTTTTTTTAATTTTTTTTTTTTTGGAAAAGGACATTGCTCAGTTTAACCATTTTGAGGCAAACAATAAAGCAGTTTCTTTCTTTACAGATTTAAGCAAATAAATAACCGTATGGTTCCAAATTACCTCCGTTGAAATTAGCTAGGCCATTAGAGAAATCTCTAGAGACTTTGAGCTTTTTTTGACATGTGTATTCAGAAGAAAGGTGAGAAGGATAAGCTACCTACAGGACAGAAAGTAAGCAGCTGGTAAAGTGAGGATTAATTTTTATTTTAGGGATGATGTTGATTAACAGGAATAAAGAGGACCTCCTAGAGACCTCCTAAGAAACTCTCTTAGTTAATCATATTTTTCCATCTAATCTTTCTGTATTACATTTCAATTAATCTCTAGATGGAGCCTCAGGTTGAGTTGTTTCTTTAACATACACTCCATTAACAGAGGCATCTTTGAGCTTCTTGATTTACAGGTAAGGTTATCAGTTGCTTTAGCTATATGGGAGCTGTATCCTTCTTCAGATGGCCAAACTACAGAGTTTAGCACAACTACTAGCAACTACCATGAGAAATTCTTCTGTGAGATGCTGGGGACAATCTTACTTGTAGGTGCAAAGCTATGGCAACCTAGATATGCAGGTCTGCCTAGAAAGCTACCAACAAAAGTCTTTTCCTACTATTCCCATGTATTCTTCCACAGAAGATGATTTTAGAAAGACAAGAGATTTGTGAAATATAAAATAACAGGCAAAGCCACATCCTGTGCAACTGAAAGCAGGAGGAGGGCTTGTACTAGCATGCTGGGAATAATTAAACTTGATACTTTATATAACCCTTTAAAAGGGCTATGAAGAACTGCAGGAAAAAAATGCATTTAAAATTCCATCCTTTTTCAATGCTTTTCTGTTTTGGTTTTAAGTTTTGTTTTGTGGGTTTTTGTATCAGTGTGTGTGTTTTTTTGTTTGGTTTTGGTTTAGTTTGCTTTTTTTTTTTTCCCCCATAACATTTTATTTGCATTTCTTCTAATTGCAAGTCCTGAAAGCTCAGAGCTGAGAATCAAGTAGCTTTTTTCTTATTCTGTTAATGAGCCAGTAAGTGTTATCTAGAAAAACCTTTCTTTCTGAATCTACGGTCTTATGGTTAGTCTTCAGTGACATACAAAGTGGAAATTCCTTGCCTGGGTGGCTGTAAGTATCTGAAATTTAACTGTCAGCCTGAATCAGCACACAAAAATCAGAACACAAGCAGCAAAACAAGTGGCAACAGTATGAAGGATTAAAATAAATCCAGTAAAATCTTCCTTTTTGGCTAAAGTTACTATAAAATTTGAATGCACAAATTTCAGTCGGAAAAAATCGTTTTAGAGGTTCCAATGTAATGGTATTTTAAACAAGCAAGGAAACTGAGAACAAAGCATTAATAATATAATGAGAAATTAAAATTCAGAAGATTACCAGTTATCTCTCAGGATTTTAAAACATTTACCTAGTTTCATACATAAGCTTTTTTAAACCTGTGTGATTCCCATTTAGCCTATAATGAACTGAAGGCATGTTTTCTACAGAATTAGCCTTCTGACAGGTTTATGTTAATGATGGTCCAAACATGGGCCACATTTCATTCACATGGTGTTAGGAAAAGGCTCAGGTGAGAGATATTAATTGATTTTCAAAAACTTTGAAAGAACCAGAAATTTTATTAGGAACTGAATGGCAGAGTAAGTATGTAAACATACATACTGTAATGCATGTTTCTGTAAGATATTTTTTATTGCCTTTTTCAAAGAATCTTTGGCAATAGTTCATTGATAGTGGATAGTTCTTGAGCATAAGCAGTCTATTGTAAATTGTTTTTGCACTTGTATCTAAATAATCAAATAATCATTTAGTTAAGCATTATTTTTGGAACAAATCTTTGAATAAAATATATATTCCATGCAGAAGTACTTCTATGAAAAGAACCTTAAGAGTTATACACTTTTTGAAGAATGATCCAATAGATGAGGAAGAAATGCTCTAAAATCCATAATGTAGGATAAATATGATAAAGAACAATCTTCAAAAAGTATGACCTGCAAGTTTCACAAAAACAAAATAAAAATAGCCTATCATTTTTAAGAAACAACATCTATGGTCTGACTTAAAGAAATGAGTTATAACCACCAGAGGCTTTCTTTCACTGAAACAGAAAGTCTCAAGAAAGTCAAAGATTTGAGAAAAGGCACAAACAATTTTTTCTAGCTTGAGATAAACTACAAATATATTTATAATGCTTAGTCCAAATGACTCCTATGAAAAATGGGATCTTTACAGAAATTGCAAATGGCTATTAAAAAGCTATGCAGGAACAAATGCACTTATTTATATTAAATCTTAATAAAAATGTCACAACCACTTTCTGAAAGACCTAGAGCAGCCATATTTCAATACTGAGGATGTAAAAATATGTATTTTAATACAGATATAGAATTATTTTATTTTGAATATGTATTATATTAGGCTATACAGATATAGAGTTATTTTATTTGAATATGTATTATATTAAGCTACCTATTACCAGTGACTAGTAAAATCATGGGGAAGTTACTGGAAAACACTTTAGAGACAACGTAGTCATTGGTCATGGCCATCACAGATTCACAAGGAGAATATCCTGCTCAACCAACTTTATTTCCTTTCATGACCATGTCACCTATTTAGCTGAACAAGGCAAGCCAGGAGATGTAGGTTTTAAAATTTATTTTAGTTTAAAAAAGCTTTTTATACTGTCTCTCACAGTATACTTCTGGGCAAAAAAGTTCACCACACATCTTGACATGTTCATTAACTGAACATTGAATGAGCAATTGGCTGAAAAAGCTATAGTAAAGCAGGTCAGACTGAAAAATCTATAGTAAATGCAGCCACATCAGACCAATGTCCAGGGCTAGCGAATCATAATCTGTATGAATTTTGACAAGAACAAGTTCCAGATTCTCCATCTGAGATGGGGTAATCCTGGTTATAAAAAAAAATTAATTTGTAGACAGAGGACAAGAGGCTGGAGAGCAGTCCATCAGAAGGGGATCCAGGGGTATGGAATGGTGGCAAGTTGAACATGAGTGCCCAGGCAGCCAAAAAAGCCAGCTATGACCCATGAGTCAAAGTTGTGTTTTTAGCTTAATGTACTGTTTAATAATATTAATGGTGCATATTTTTTGCTAAAACAATACAGCAAAAAAAATTTGTCTACTGACAAGAGCATGGCTCAAGAACATGTTCATTTCTCATGGTATATATTTACCACAGTGAAAAGTGGTAATGGAAATGAAACACAGGTCACAAGTGAGATTGGCAGAACAACTTTACGTATTTTAATTTTTTTTATAAAGTGTCAGAACTCCAGGGGGAAAAATACAGCAAATGTGAACGAAATGATAATGACAGTGAAATATATTCTTGATTAGCCTTGTACTTTGACAGATTTAGATAACCTTAGAGGAGTGAACTGATCAGTCAGTCTCTGTTAAAGTACAAAGTACAATGTTCATTAATGTTCAGACTTTGATAATGTGAACAGTCCCACCACTGTAGTCACATCCAAGGTGATCTTTATGAGGCCCTTCCAGACAGCATGTAGCTGCTATTCCCCACATTTGTTTTACCTACTACAAGCAGCAGGCAAGAATAAACAGAACTCCTGGTCACATCAAGGTCCTTTTAAAGAGTGTCTTCATGTCCTTCTACATAGGCATACAATTCATAACTCTGGTACTCCAGGAGTTTAGAGGACTAATTTGGATAACATTTGGTGCCTTGTATTCATTTTCATAAGCTGAGAGACAGGACAGAAAAGTAGGGACTGAGATCAGGTTGATGCCTCATTTAATGCATGCCCTGATCACTTACTTGGGCTTTCTTAAGGCTGTGCCCCAGCATTCCTCTATCTCAGATATACAAGAAATGGGCAGAGAAGCAGAGCTCTAGGAAACATTTCACACCTCACTCTTAGACAACAAACTACGCCTAGGGTCAAATGAAACTTACTTAACACATTCTCTTCTCTGTCTGACAGCCGGTATTGTGCTTGAAAGGGAAGAGTAGCAACTTACCAAAAAAAACCCCCACAAAAACCCAACAAAAAAACCCCACTACCCAAAAAAAAACCTGCACAAAAAAAGAAATTAAAAACAGGTTATATTAAAAAAACAAATAACAACAAAGTGATATATGCATGCATAAGAAAATGCATGTAGTTCAGAAAAGATTCTTAGCTTTTTAACTAAAATACTAAGACACCTTTCTGAGGGTAATTATAATAACCAAATTCTCCCCTGCACGTGTTCCTGGGGCTTTAGAGCAGGATATTTCTTCAGCTTTTCTTAAATGATTTTTACCTTGCTGGTTGAACAAAAATATTATCAAAAGGAATCTCCAAGACAAATATTTTTTCCAGATGTGGATGGAAATGCTTCCTTTGCTTGACAAGATACTGTTATTTGTTAATTTAAATATTATGTTTTCCTTTCTCACATTTGTCAGTAATATTTTTTTTCTAAATTTCTCCGTTCTTGAAAGTAATTTTTTTTTTCTGTTTTGCAAGGCAGATTTGCCTACTGTTTTTCTGTTATGAACGCAGGTCTCAACTATGTTATTCATTCATGGGTAAATGTAATTCCCATATATTTAAAGTAAGATTTTCTCCTGTATAATTTCTTCCAGTGAAAATAATCACCGCTTCTTCACAGGATGTAAATATTTTCTTTATAACTACAGTGTGAATTCGAAGCCGCTTTTAATCTTTCTGTCAGTGAAATTCTGCTTAGCAACCACAAAGATTTTGCTTAACCAATGCCTTCAGGTAGGGTAGAGAGAGGGTGACAGTTCTGATGGTGTTGCTACAAATGTCTACTAATTGCCCACATCCTAGGTCATTGCTAGTAAGTGACACCCACCTAAGAAATCTATCTTAACAAAGTACCTTGTTAAGGAATTTAAAATGACTGGCTTAGTCATTGTGCATGAATCAACTGGAGAGAAAACTGCAGCCATCTTTATTGCCTGTAGTACAGCTATTTCAGGGAGGATGCACAGAAGGTAGAGAAATTGTTGTTCTGCACAAGGTCAATGGTAAGCTACCTCATCCTTCCCACTGCTCATAGTTGTGTGCCAAATGCTATAATAAGAAGGAATCTATAGATACTCTACTATTTAGCATGCTTTTCCTTGGTACTGGGTAGCTCCTGCCATCCTTAATCTTTTGTGCACAAGAAACCTTAGTAGCATTGCCTACATTTGCCACTGTTAATATAGAAAACTTTACCGACGTTCAGATTTTCTCTGCAAATGCTCCGTAAAAATATCACTGTGAAGCTCCACATGCAGTTTTTCTCTCAATAATTACCATTCTAAATGCACTTTGTTTAAAAGTAAAAGGTGAGAGTTCATTTGTCACTGATAGCTTTGTAAACTCATACTCACTGGGTCCAATTGGGTCTTTTTTGTATCACTTGCTATCACGTGGAGTAGTGTCCCTAAACCAGAAGCTTTTAAAGCCCCAGAGATATCCTCTTTTACAATCATGTCATGTGTCCCATCCCTCTCCCATTCTGTCCCATGCCCGGCATGAAATTGTGAATACTTATGTAGTTGGCACACAGAGATCAAGTCTCTGAACTTCAGCTCCCAGAATCAGCCATGCAATATCTGGTTCTCATTGTTCCTGACAGTTATTGTAGCCTTGATCAGAAGTGAAGGTTTTGATATAAAAAACTGTAAGCAACAGTTGCATAACAGAACACACTTTTCACTCAGATTGAAATACAGGTAGAACTAGATAAGCAGTTCTGCTCAAGATGAGTCTGGGGAGGTATCACAATGAAAGTAGGTTTTTTTTGTTTGTTTGTTTTCTTTTTTTGTTTTTGTTTTGTTTTTTTTTAAAGTGAGAAAACATTGCCACAATAGCACTGGGAGTTAACAAAATGCTTTCAACTTGAACAGCAATAAAAATGAACTGTGGAGTTCTGATATGTAGCAATAGCAGTGGCAACCAGAACAGTGTCTTCTTCATGTCCTCAGCCCTCACTAGATTATTGCTTTTTTTCCAGTTTGCTTCTAATACTGTGAAGAATAGAGACCTCATTAAAGTTTGCAGTGCGAACTCCAGCTTGGTTGGCATGATTTTATTATAATTGTCAAAATTGCATAACAATGAGTACTCAGCCAAGCACTGAAAGACAAAAAAGACTTTTTTTCCCTCTGCTGTCATATTCTATTGAACAAGAAGTTTTTGGACTTTACATTTCAAAGACTTTTTTTTTTACTTACTTGCTACTGATATGTGGACAAATCACATATCTGAGGAAAAACTGTTATGTCTATCACAGAAAAAAAGCTAATTAAATTTTAAAAGCAGAAGTAATTCACTTATATAGTAGAGTACCAGCTGTCCAAACACACATATGCATTTTTATTTCTTTTAGCCATTTAGATATACCGTAAAAATGTAAAAGATTGATGTATATAGCACAAGGTACAAGCCATGACAACTACTCACAAATATATCAGAGTATCAATCTCCAATGATGCAAAAGCCAGACAGTGTGTTTGATTTCTACCTTTATTCATGGGCCCTTCCTTTCAAAGAGGGTGTGTACATTTGAAAGTGTAAATACAGCCATTTGTGAATCACTGTGACTATGTATTCAAATTTGGTAACTATCCCGTGGTTATTTCTTAGCATAGTTTTTATTGATGCCACTGTGTACGTAGAATGAATATCTACAATTGCTTAACGATATTGCTCAGTTAGAGTGAAAAGATTTAAATCTGGCATTTCAGAAAGAACAGAGGACTATACAACTCACTTTTGAACAGATGCCACCACATTTTTATTAACTTATAGAAAAATATTTAAGAATAACTTGTTGACCAATACAGATAAAATGTAGAAAGCTGTAAGTTGGAAAGCGACCTGGGAGTATTGGCTGATATTTGACTTAATATGAGTCAGCAGTGTGTGCAGGTGGCCAAGAAGGCCAATGTCATCCTGGCTTGTGATAGGAACTCAGTGGTCAGCAGGCATAGGGAGGTGATCATCCCTCTGTGCTCAGTTCTGATGAGGCCCCCATCCTGAGTCCTGTGTTCAGTTCTGGGCCCCTCACTACAGGAGGGATATAGAAGTGCTGGAGCGTGTCCAGAGAAGGGCAACAAAGCTCATGAAGGGCCTGGAGCACAAGTCCTGTGAGGAGCAGCTGAGGGAGCTGGGGGTGTTTGGTCTGGAGAAGAGGAGGCTGAGAGGAGACCTTAGAGCTCTCTTCAGCCACCTCAAGGGAGGTTGGAGCGAGGAGGGAAACAGCCTCTTCTCTTTAGAGAACTGTGACAGGACCAGAGGAAATGGATGTAAGCAGCACCAGGGAGGTTTAGGCTGGATGTTAGGAAACATTCTTTCACTGAGAGGGTTATCAGGCATTGGAATGGCCTGACCAGGACAGTGATGGAGTCACAATTCCTGGAGGTATTGAAAAGGTGTTTGGACCTGATCCTTAGGGACATGGTTTAGTAACCCTAATGGTTAAGTAGATAGCTTATGGTGTTGGTCAAAGGTTGGACTGGGTGATCGTGGAAGTTTCTTACAACGTAAAACATTCTGTGATACTGATACTATGATCGGTTCAAAACATCCAGGGCTTCCTTTTATTCAGGACAATAAATACACCTACAGCCACTGTCTAAGAAGGCAGAGTGAACTTTGAGGATTCATAGTATTTGTAAAGTTAATATTTTATTGGTTATAAATTTTAATAACTCACAGAGAAACAATGTCACTGAACACTTACCAGAAGGTAGGCTCAGTCATACCTACACTAGTAGACAAATGGGGTCAAGCTGCCATTCCAGATTTAATCACTCTGGGCTTCCTTAACCCTTGGATTCAGTTTTCATACAACTCAAGATGCTGTTTAACTTGGTCTTTTTTTTAACTGAGAACAGTCTGACTTTGAAAAGGCTAGTAAATCTGAATTAGAGGCATGTTTGCATAAACATCTCCTTCCTAACAGATGTACAGGGACTCTCTGGTTTCATCCCTAGATGTAGCAGCACTTACAAACACTTTTGACAAGTTTTTGCTGTTGTATCATACTTTCAGGCTCCAGAGAAGGCACTGAAGCCATTGTTCTCTTCCTACCATCAACTGAAGAAGTGGATATTCAGAACCATAGAAGAGGCAGCAACTAAAATCTCTCTCTGTCATTTCAGCAGTCATTTTGAATATGGAATAACACTCTCTAAAGCACATAGAAGAGCTTTATAAGTGACAGGCAATGTCTAATCTGGCACATCTTGCAGGCCTAGCATAATCATCATGCACTGAAGGGCCCAAGAAATCTGCTGTTGCATCTGTCCTCTTAACTACTGTGGCCAAATCCTACTTTGTCTCCCAGCTTTATCTACAATTCAGTACATTCCTTCATTTTCAGCTTCCTGGAAAGGATCTCCTGCCCTAGCTTACTTCCAGACCCCATGTTCTACTGGCCTTGAGGCTTGCAGTTTCAGTGGGGAGAGGGAAACGTGCACCAACAAAATTGAAATTTGAGTAGCAAAATAAATATATTGACCAATACATTTAAAATAACACCACAGTTCCCCATTCAGTGTTCTCATACCAAAGGCTTTATGTAGAAATGCGTCCACCCTTCCACAGAAGAGTAGATCGCACAGTTAAGACAAGCTAATTAAGATCTTAAAATGTTTAACAGTGGACTGAGCAATGTAAAATTCAGTTTTTAAATATGGGCCAAGTCCAAATCAGTGATTTTCCTCAGAGGAACAGTAATAATGAGGAAACATTGCACAAGCATTTTCAGATAAACAAGAAATTACATTCTTTTAGGTAGTTTCCACTTATACCTCATTAATAACAAACCTATTACCTTGAATTTGTTTCACCCTGTCTGTGAAGCTGTCTACTTATTACCAACATTTTAGGTGTCAAGAAGGAAGAACGATTACTTGGCATGTACCTAGTCATCCAACTACAGCACAGTGCTATTTTAGTTTTGGAGAAGGAAAGAAAAATAGCTTTATTAATGGTACACACACTTTTGCCTGCCTAAGATCAAGTTAACTACAGCAACTTAATCCTTCAGTACAACAGCATTTTACCCCAAGTAAAATCTTCTGCAATTTCCCTACCTTTATAAATGGCTACAATATGCTTACCTAACATGGAGCTTCCACATCCTAAACATCAGCTTGCTTGCTATCGCATCAATAGCTCCATGTTTTTTGCTTTATGTTGCATTGTTACAGCTTTAGACTCACTCAAATCTTTTTACTGCAATAAAAATATTCTGCAGGATCATCCTCTTTGTATTTACCTGCTGCTAGTCTAAGAAAAGGGACGAAAGAGATTCACAAATCATGATTCAATTAAAGGTGTTTTTTTGACCTTTCATCTTCATGAAGCAGTCATGTGGCCTGGTCTGGAAAGAGAGATCTAAAACTGGGGTTCATTTCCTGGCTTTGTCAGTTAAACTGCTCTGTCATTTTAAGAGTTAATTGTCAGCTAGATGTCTTTTTTTTCTTCTGTGAGGTTTTACTTGTACTGCAACTCTTTCATGGATGGAAAGTTGTACTGTATGCAAAGTATAACTCCCAGGCCACATACAACCTCTTACAAAGTTTAGGGAGTTTTAGTGTAGGGACAACCCTAAGGTAATCACTGTATGAAAACAAAATGCAGCACTTATATTCCAATGCAGAATGTTCAAGGATGGCAGAATGCTATGATGCTATGATTAACTTGTTTTCAGTAAATCATTTCCACATATTTGCCCTTAACAATTCTCTCAGTACAACAAAGCATATTTCAATAGCATTGAATCTCTGAAAAGCCTTTGCAGCAGGAAAGAAAATATTCCCTTCTCCAAAACTATTTGTTTTGCTCCTCATGTAGAGGGGATAGGAAACACACTGAATTTAAAAGAAAAGAAAAAAAAAAGAAAACTTAAAGAAAATTACATAAGCTCCATGTAAAGACTGTAAAAATTTAATGTTTTAAATAAAATAATAAATAAGAATTATAATCTTCTTTAGCTTGTACATCACATTTTTAGAGACAGATTTTGATCTGTTATGGTCATATAAATGCAGTCCAGCTCCTTTGGATTTGATTGAATTACTTCAGGCTCACCAGCATAACCAAGACCAGAGCCTGATTAAGTGATTTGCCCAAAGGCAATTAACAATTTAAATCAGCAGAGTAGAAACTAAAGCTTTGGAAGTCCAGTCTGCACTTACATTGGGCTTCAATAATGGAAAATCCAGAATATCATCTGATTCATTGACAAAGCAAAATACTGTATTTTCCAAGTGTTTCTGATTGAGTATTTGGACCATATCGAACCATCTCATGGTCTGATAGTGTCATCATTTATGCCATACAATGTGTATAACATATCCAGAATCGAAGTTTAAAAGAATGATATGGGTTTAAGCTGTCTAGAATTAGGAAATACCAGAAAGAGTCTCCCCCTCTGCTGCGTATGCATTATGATTCATCTGTGGGTTACAGGATTAAATAACATATTCTCCATAGAACTCCGCCTCACTTCATACATAGGGTAGATGATGTTCATTGGAAAACCAAGCAGTCAATAGCTTGTTTTCTATTAGTTGTTCAATGTTTGGCCTAGGGTGTTATTTACTATACAACACTGTTTTAAAGACAGAATTCTTAGTTTTCTCATATGCTTTTAAAAATTTGGTATCCAGATGCTTAGGAAAAATTCAATATTTATTTTTACAACATCTTGACCAGATATGCGTGTGCCAATTTCAAAAAGCAGCAGATGAGGAACAAGAGACACTAAAATTAAAGAAAAAAGCTTGTTCAGAAGCTTTCTTAATTAGATAGTTTAAATTCTAAGATTTAGATTTTTCAGCTATTTATGAAAACAGTTTTGATTAAAAGTTTCCCAGGAAGCCTTTCTTAGCTTCAGGATCTTTGCTGTTTCCTAACCACCAAAACTGATTAATTCTGATGCACAAAAAAGGGAGTTTCTGAAATCCCCAAATTTTAAACCTCCAGAGCTTTAAAGGACAGACGGAAAGGTTCCAGGTCTTCCTTTGATTCAGGCAACATGATCTTTGAGCTTAGAAGCAAATGAGCATAATCCACTAAAGCATGCACAAAACGTATTTCCCCTGACATAAATTTTCATGATATGTAAGTCTGGGAATCAGGCAGCTCCTATTGAACCCTCAGCATTTTATAGAATATCTGAAGCTGGATGGGATCCACAAGGATCATAAAATCCAGCTTCTCTTACCAGCACCTCCTACTCCACTGATGCATATAAGGAAGTTGTAGACTTCCATGAGGTCACATCTTAGCTTCTTATCTTCAAGCTGGACAAACCAAGTGACCTCAGCTCCTCCTCAGAAGGCTTGCCCTCAAGGCCTCTGAGCATCTTGGTTTGGTCAGCCTCCTCTGGACACATGCTAATAGTCTGACTACCCAAAACTCCATGTTGTAACTGTGCATAGAGGCTTAGGTGTCTTGAAAGGCTTGGATTTAAAGGAAAATGTCAGTGGAAAAGACAGAAATAATAAATCACTGGATCTGGCTTCAGGTTTACTTTAGAATCCCCTATTAGCTGCCACAATGTGTTGTGCACACTTGCTAACATGATAGGAACATGAACTTATGCTCAAAGGCATACCAGAGCAAATCTGAAGAACTTGCTTATACAGAAATACAGATTAGTTTTGCACATGGCTTTAGACTGGACAACATGAAGTGCTGTCCTTCAACCTTCATTCTGGAAGCAATTGAAGTATTTCAGTTAAACTTTCCAGGTACACTTAGTGAGAGCGAGATCATCAGTTTGGGGGAAAAATCTCAGTCCAAATTATTTAAATTTTACAAAGCTATCATCAGCTGAAATTGTAGTCACGTGACATCAGAATGTAACTGATTTTATGCATACACATTAATATAACGTGTGTGCAAACCAAAGAGAGGTGTCACATCCACTAGGAATTCAAATATTCCAAAACATTAAATTAAAATATCACTGTAAGTTAACACTGATATGTTGATAGAGGACTTTAAAGGAGACAATTCAAACTGAATGACACATACATAATTTGCTCAGAAATTCAGTGTTGGCCTTGACAGCAGACTTTTAAGGAGAAATTATTATTGTTGTAACAGTTCCGTAATCTAAATGGGGACTGTCTTGTTCATGTATTATGAAACAGATTTTTACGTGCTCTTGACTCACAAGATAACTCACTTGCTCAGGCAAGCTCACAAGGTGAGCAGTGAACGGCACATGGGCAGCCAGGGGTTCAGCAGCCCCTGTGGCTCACATCACACAGCTTCCAGCTTGCCCTGGTGGGTGCTGTGTGAGGAAAGCTGCCCTGCTCATTAACTTCTCACCTGACAGTACCCAGCCTTGCCAGACACTGAGTGCTGCAGCATTGTCCAAGAACAGTTGTGTTGACACCTTTTCCAGTGAAAGGCTCCCAGTCCCTGAGGCTCCACGGCACATGCCCTCAGCCTTCAGGTCTGCCTGTGCCGTGATGCAGGCTCTGGGGTGAGCAGAGGGGCAGCTGCCTTCTGCACGCTCCTGGGATGTGCAATACCTGTCAGCGCTGCATGAGGGGCAGCAGCATAAAGCCTGGTTGCTCACAGGGCACTTTTCCTGATGTGATACTCTGCCCAGCTGTGTTGTCATCTGCTGATGCAGTTTCCATTGTTTCTCTGTGCTCCACGGTGGTTTTATAAATCACCTCAGGAGCACTTGAGGACAAAAAAGCTGCTTGTATTTTCTCTCCTGCCACCCCCCTCTCCACTAACACACAACACATTTGTTCAGGGATTCATTAGCAAAGCATTCTTTAAATTAATCTAGGGAGAAAATCCTACAGTGGTTACTTAAGCTATTGCTCTGCTAACACTGAGAGTAACTAGTCTGCAGGCTGGAGATTGCAAAATGCTTTGTCCTTTCTACTTTGCAGAGCCGTATAACTCATTAGCAAGCCTTTGCTAATTGAATTTGATTTAGTGTCAACATTGTCACAGTCACACAGAAGAACACCAATAAAATGTCAATCCTGCTTGCTGTGATCATTAAGTCCAGTTGTCTAACAACAGGAGCTCTGCCTTTGTGGTGAAGGTTGTCAGATCAGACTCACAGGGGCTCTGGTTTTCAGTTGCTACATGAAATAAATAAAAGTGCTAAAGTTGCCATCTAAAATGTGAGATTAATGGAGAAATTCATTAGTTCATATGACATTCATAAGTGCTGCTGTTTGCTGTTTTTTTGCATTTCAGATTGCAGTTATCCTCTTCAAAATGCAAAACCTCATAGACCAATAAACATATGAAGGAATCAGTATGCTAGGAAAATTACTGGTTTTTTTTCAATATAAATCTCCTTTCAAGTAAACATAATAAAAATATGGAAAGCAAAGTTGGATTCCAAGTATGTCACTGATTATTACAGATTTTTATGCACTAACCTTACTTCTAGAGCTAGGTTAGATTTATTTCCTTTTGTCTCTTTATCAAAAAAATAATAAGCAGTAAAAAGTTGTTTCAAATACTCTGGCCTGAGGGCTTTTAGTAAATACCACTACTACTACTACTAACACAAAATAAAAACTCTTGGAGCAAATATGGTCTAGGGTTTGAGCATTAATGAAACCAGAAAGAAAATATTCTAAGGCTGAAGCTGCTATTCACAGATGTAAAGAACCAATCACTTGCCTGACTGTCTGAGCTGATTTTCCTCCTTGGCCCACCACCAGGTTAAAGAGACACACATTTCCCCTTTAAAACTAGCAAGTGTTCAGTTACTTACCCAAAGTAGACCTGCTTCTGTCTGCTCAGGGGTAAATTAATGAGACATCATAGCTTTTTAGTTTAGTGTTACACACACAGGTACAAATCTACCCTCACCAAATGGCATGGGAGTGGGCAGAATCTCTACCTGAAGTAGTGCTATGCTTGAATGTCTGTCTCACAGATCACAGGAAACTGCCATAAATACAGGAATACTGGAAAAGTGCGGAGCAGTAGTCCCAAAGCAAGCTCCCTATATATAGAAGTCAATACTGAAAATGTATTTTAAATCTCCTCCAGAATCTCACCTGAAAACTAATGAAAAAAAAAAAAAACCAAACCAAAACAAGAAAAACCTTAATGGAAATACTGAGATCTGATGATCAGTAGCTATCCAGTTATCACTTGATCCTTCTCGTCATTTTTCACAGCTAAACTCCCTTATTTAAATAGTTCAGTCATTAATCCATGAATATATACCATGAAATTAGTGTTTCACCTCACTTCCACTACTGTCCTTATGTACATCTGTACAATTTTTCCTATAATAACCCCAAACCTTCTCGAGATCAATAAAGCCTCTCAATTTTGTGATGTCACTACATCTAATAACAATGTCATGGTCATTAACGGAAATATCAAATATGATTATCACAAAATTTGATGCCTGAGGACCTCCACTAGAAAAATTATTCTGTTTGGTCCATTACTCAGTATCCCTATCAGCCATCTCTCCTTTGCTTTCTCTTCTACTGAATCCTAAAAGCCTAAGATGAAATAAAGCAAACTTCATATCAGAGATTAACCTATCTTTTTTTACTCATAACTGCCTGATTATTCTCTTATTTGAAATGACACTTAAAAAAGACTTGAAATTAATTTAATAAATCCCAAATTATCTTGGGGAAATGGTTGTAACACAAGGATACCTTTTCAGGGATTATAGAGAGATTTCTGTGAAGATGTGGAGGAAAACCAAGCATGACAGATGTACCCACAGTTGCCCTCTACCATGCAGGTGTGTGTACCTGGCCCTGAGCTGAACTCCTGGCAAACTCCAATGCAGCACTGTCCTATGCAGTGTCAGTGTACCCTAAGTGTCTTTATGCTATGAAAAGGGTAACTGGATGATGAGATGCATTGCAGGTATATAATTTTTTAAAGTTTTCTTTTGAAAATCCCGCTGTTCATTAGTATCACGCATTATGTAGTTTTGAATTATATATAATTTCCTTTGGTAAACTGCAGTCTCACTTTTTCAAAAGCTTTGGTCATAAGAGTGGTATTGTCAACTACTTGGATCCATGTTGATAGTTAGAAGGCAGTCCATTGAAAAGCTGAACTGCATAGCAAAATACTGGTGTCCCTACACAGTATATGTACATAATCTACCTTGCAGAAAAATAAAACAACACCTGAGACATCTGCATGCTTTTCTGTCTTGCAACTTGAAATCAATGGGAATAGACCACTTTATCTTTTCATGTGTTGATTTGAAAATATTATTCTGTACCCTATTTACTGCAGGAAAAAAATGAGAAACAAAACAAATGCAAAAATATCTGAAGACATCACTAGTCTTCTTCTTCAGCCCTGATGATATGGAAGCCTCTCTCTTCCAGACCAGCTTTGACCTGAACAATGAGCACAATGACTTGTCTGTTGGACAATTTGCTCTCTGGTCCAGCAGATTCTGAACTTCTTTCTGACTTGTCATCTGGAAATTATTCACTTTTGATAAGGAGTAATACTCTACTGCTTGCAGATTGTTTTAACACAGGCTGGATGTTTTCCCCCTCCCTTCATGAAGGATACTGATTCTTACTCTGTGTCTATGCAAACAACACTACCAGGACCCCCATGACAAATTGCGTTCTCTTTTCCAGAACTGATTTGCAGCGACGAACAAACAGATCTCTCCTTGTTTCCTTTTCCCTATGACCCACCCTGAAGCCACAAAAGTGTGCCCTTAATATCAAAGGTCAGAATAATGGAATTTATCATTTGCTGACTTTTGTCCCTCCCCTACCTACCCTGTGCTGAGATGGAATCAAGATGCTTCAGATTTTTTTAGTCTTTCCCTCATCAAAATCTCTGGGTGGGAGAAGAACTTGGAAACCTGTTTAAGCATTTGCTCCCCAAACTGTGTGTGGGCTGTTGCCTTACTTCATTCTGCCACTGTCTAGACTATTCTGTGAAAAAATCTAGTCCTTATGTAAAAGCAACAGACCAGACGATGTCTCAGTTGTCTAGTATATATTTTTAAACTCCGTAACTTTGTGTCATTCCAGTTAGCAACAACCAAATGAAGTATAAAAAGATGTCCGTTTTTAAGATGCTGAAATCCATCCACTTATATAAGACATGACTAATTACAAGGAAGAAATCAAACTTCCACCAGATAGTTTTGCTGGTGGAACTTCTGGACCACACCCTCCAACATCTGGCCCGGGGACCTAATTGCCAATTGCCTGATTCTGTCAGCAGTGCAGGAATACAAAGAGTTAGGTTAAGACTGACAGCAGCTTCTGGAAACAAGGCTTTTGTTTGTATGTATTTTGGTCTGATGATTTCTAATATTTTGAAGATTTTTAAATATAATGATAGGATTAGCTCTCCACTAGAGTATTACTGCTCTTTGGATGGTACTACATTTTTAAAGTAGAAAGAACTTTGTTACAGATGAAAATTGTACACAAGCTGGATTTTTCCACTAGAAAAGGTTCCAAATGTGTGTTAGGGAAAAAAAATTTCTTCCCTTCTTTCTAACAGCTCTTATGAGCAGAAAATTCATAAGTAAAGCAGATAAGGCATTTACACAGATATTTGGGTTTTAGTCTCAGTAAGAATCTGGTATTTCAGCAAGTGTGACAAAACCTCAAGGACAAAGTCAGAAGTGCAATAATTCACAATGACATTATAATCCTTAAAACTTCAAGGGTTATTTCTAAGATAATTATTATAAAGCCATATGCAATTTCATTAAGTGAAACAACAGTTCCCTACATAGTTTTGGGCCTGCGGTATATTTTTCGTAGTATTAATATTCAAGAAATTGCTAATGAACTATAATTTATAGCTTATATATTGCACAAGTAATTGAAGATGGATTTTTGTATCCAAAGCTAAGGATCAGATAGCATCATGGAAAATTAGACCAACAGTTACTCATGTAATAATGGAGAAATATCAGGAAAAGTCCAGCCTGGAATTTTACATGCTTGAATACGAAGTTGAGTGTTTTTAATTGTTGTTCTCATTCTTCAAATTTTTCATGTCAACACATTTGGCATTGTCATAAGGAACTTTCTATTATTAAATTATATTTATATAATTACAAATGATATAAAATATTCCTGAAATGGTTTATATTGTGAGCAGTTCACAAAATAGTTCATTTTGGTCCAGTATGACAAACCCTTCACAGAGATGAAAACTGTCGCATATAAACCTGTGAGGTCTGAAGGAAGGATAGATTGAAAAAAGCAATAAATAAATTTTAACATAATTAGAATAACAGATTAAATTAGAGGAATGCCTTCTCAGATTGAAAAAAATTCCAAAGAAATAAATAAAAATGTACGGCTTAATCTCTCTAGATTTGGCAAATCATCCTATAAAAGTATCTGTTCTGAAGAGGGTAACAGAAAATCAAAAACACATACGAAATTTTGAAGCCGTCAGTTGAACAGACAAAATGAGTCCGATCTGAAGCATGCCTGGCCAGCTACCTGGTTTCATCTACAGCAATCCAAGCATTGCAAAGTATTGCTGAAGATGTTGCATCTATAACGGGGGGAGGTATTTTGCTGTGAAAATTTTGGGTACTTCACAGGTTTTCTTATCCTTTGATAGGAAAATCAAGGACCTTTGAGATGCATTCTATGAAGAATATATGTGCAAGGTCTATCATTCTTAGCACAGCACTGGACTTTGGTAAATCATTTGTATGAATGCCCCAAAATTTAAATTCCAATATTGTTACTTCCAATAGAAGTTACAGTCTCTGCCCCTTCATAATGATGATGGTCATTACCCAAACATTGGCTATTCTATCTCACTTAATGTTATGCTACTTTGAACAAATACTGAAGTAACTCTTGCAGCAGAGACATGAACTACGTTTACTACAGTCCATCTGGTCGGTTTAGCCTCTAGCAAAGACTGTTCGCAGTAGGAGGAGGTTGTGCTATTTCCATCTATCCACTTCTGTACTTTTGGTTACAATCCAAATAGTCTGCGCTGGTAAATGTGGAATACCTGCTCCTAGAGGCAGTTTTGATTTTGAATATTGAAATTTTTAAGTTTTTTAAAAAATAATAACAGGATATTTTTTAGCAAATAAGAATTTAATAATCATAATCAAACTGAAATCAATTGCTTTTTGAAATGATAGTTATCAAACTTTTTTCACCACTATGAAAACTGGTTTAGGAAAATTCCAGATGTGATTTTATAATTGCTCCTACAGCTGTAATAAATTAATTTGAAGGAACATATAGCATGGGTATTTGGTTTTTTCCTGCAGACTTTAAAGTTTTCTTTTTCATACTTTGAGTTTTATATCATTTTACTAACAACAACATTTAATAGTGCTGTAAGCAAATTTCCCCACTGAGACAAGCAAGCTCAAGGCTCTCAATTCAGTGTTTATTAACACAGCTTCTAATCACTGGTTGGGACAGAGGCAGGGGGAGGGTGGTGCAGGGTGCTGAGCCCCACAAATTGCTATATGCTTAAGCTGTTGCAAACACAGTGTTCAGTGTTTGCTCTAGCTTCCTGCTATAAACACTAAGGAGCTCTTTTGGTGACTAGAACTCATTTGTGGTGGGTCCCAGCTAATTCCAACAGCAATACCAGCCCTCTTTCCCTCAGCACTCTCTGGGTTTGGAGAGAAGCCCAGGCATATTCAACTACTTAATTAATAATACATCACAGTTATTTCAGAAAATGTCTCTAATTTCTTCAGGCGATAGCATTTCTGAAATAAACTAACATGCAGTGCAGTACTTAAGAAAAGAGTGTGTCATTCACATATTCTGGAAAACCACTTTTATTTTAATATTGCAATAATATAGTGGCCATTCATTTCATATCTCTCTACAGATGTTCCAAAAAAGCAAAGCTACCAGGCAAACACTCCTCTTATTTTTTAATTCAAGAGGGAGAAAAATCATAGTAAAGCTCAGTCAGATATATTTTCCACAGACTGGGAACGATTATAATGTCATATTGAATAGAATGTGCCAGTTTTACTGACTGATTTATTGGACTAGCTGGATAAAGAACTATTCCTATCAGTCATATCATAGACATTCAGGTAACCCTAAAAATGAAGGGTACAAAATAATGTGTATGAAACCAGTTGTATATAATTTATTTATTTATGGGCTAATTCAGTGACCACGTCATTACTGAGTCACAGCATGTCTGAACCTGGTCTAAAGTTTCTGTCTTTTCCATATATAAATGCACATTACATTTAATCTTGACAACTCTTCATAATGGACATTTTTTTAATTGGTTTTAGAGCCTTCCTGATCTGAGGCTGTGGAATATTCTTTTTTTTTAGAATGCAACATCCAGAGTTCACAGAGGAGCTTGCAACTATTGTCAAAGCAAGCATATACTCGCCATTTAATATACACAACAGGAAGTGAACTCAGATATGTCTCTGAAAGCACTGATATTAGTAACTTTGTCAAAACCAAACTTGGGATGCTATAAGTGTATGGTTTGAAGTGATTATTGCTAGTCTGGCTCTTCATCATTTATGTTCCTTTTATAAATCTGTATGTTTCCAATTTAAAATTCAACATGTTCCCCATTTGCTCTTGCAAAAAAGCTAAAGCCATAGAAGGAAAGGCCATCTATAAATCAATAGCTTAATAAGTATCCAAAGAGGTTCACATGACATAATTTCCTACAATAGCATAAATATATTGTATTGATGTAGAAGCATGCAGGATCCAACCTGGTTCCATCTAGTGGCAATCACTTGACTTGTTAGTAATGTATTTCCAAAATATTATCTTCCCTTACAGTATTTGTGTATCTGAGCCTAAGAGAATAAATCATTATTTATTAACAGGATAAGTGTATCTTAATGTTGGCCAGACCCAGGACAGTATATTAGAAAGTAAAAAAACTATCCCAGGTGTCAAGCTTAGTTCCACAGAAAGCTATTTTTGCAGGATCAGGCTGCTTAGTCCTCCCAGTGAGAATTCTGGGATAATTATCACTGCATTTCAAGTGACAAGCACACCACTGGCCAGAAACCACAGGAAAATTTTTCATAAAGGTCTTTTGTTAAAAATTTGTGCTTTCATATTGCAGGTTTATGGCACTTGAAGAATCAGACTTTTTACATGTAAGATAACAATGTAAGATAATGCAAATATGTGTTTACACATAATAAATAACACGTCTGCTTATATATGTGCACTCTTAAACATGCACATCCTTCGCTTTCCAAGCTTTGTGAATTACTTCAGTGAGAGGAGTAAGGGGGAGCTCTTTGCCTTTTCAAGTAAACACTGTACCTACCCACTGCAAATATTCCTGAGATTCAGAGCATCTTCAAATACTTGCCTGTGACAGTGAGGTCTGTCATCACCCAACCATGTATCCCTGAGCACAGCAACCTGAGCTGTGAAGCCCATGTTAAGTAAGACTGCATACCACAGATTCACATCTTTTGCACAATGATAACTATTATTACATGGACCTTAACAGGACTACTAATTTATTGTAGTTTAGTTTTATGCTTTCATAATTGATAATTATAAGGTTAAAAATGTAATTTATCAACAGTTTTTAACTAGTGCAGATATTATTACCAATAGGCTGTGTAACTTGTTAAACTAGATACTTGTGAACTCCACTTGATATTCAGGTCAAAAACCCCAAAACACTTTTGTTTTTCCAAGACATGAATAGTGAGTTTATAACTGTTTAGGTATGCCATTCAGCCAACACATGAATATGAATGTATAATCATCCTTTACAAAAATTTATGAGATTCATTTTCACAAGGTAGATTATTTATTATTATAGTAACACTCACACAGGATTATCAAGTATACTAGGACAATATTTCTAAATGGCTCTGATGACTATCTATCCCCACCTTTCAAACAGTCACTATTAAGCCTCTTTGCAGGGTTCAGTACATGGTGGTGACAGCTTGCATGTATAAACAGGACATAATAATGTAGCTTTTGTTTTTTTCTGAATTTTTCAGTTATGAATATATAACGTCAAGACTAATAAATTTCATCGTTAATTCACAGTGTGAATTCCAGAACATCAGAGGCTTAGGAATGGTTGCAATATATTTTTCTTGATGAGAGTCAGTTATTTCTATTTTGTATTTTAAAGGCCTCAGTACTTTAAATGGCTGAACATTTCTAGTTTACTTGAGATTTTTTTAATCATGAATGTAAGATTGAAGGCTACAGGTTACTTATCATGAAAAGAAATCTTATATTCTAATTGCACTTCAGTGGAGAAGAAGTGATAGTTCTGTTTATAGCTACATTCATGGTGTCACTTTCCAGTATAACTAAATAAAATATTAAATATCATCATCATATTGACTTTCATTTCTGGAAAATGAATGTATATCAAAATGCGGCAGTGAAACAGAAATGCAGCTGTTTTAACCTGATTCACTCATTTTTCCAAGAGTGTTGTCCAGCGCTGAATTATTTTTAATTGTGTATTCTACCATCTCATACATATTCAATATGATAACTGCAGACTGCAGTTTGATTTGCGTTTCTGGGTGCAGAGATGGGAATGTAAAGGAGGCTATTGACAGGTGTGAGAAAGGGGTAGCATGTTTTGCTACAGAAACATTATGCTGCTTTTCAATTTACCACATACAGTGTAGCTAGAGAAATTTAGATTAATAAATAAACATCTTTTATTTTAAGACTTCTAAAAGTCTTTTATTAATAGACCCCTAATCAGGTATTCTCTACAACACATCAACCAAAAATTTTTGCTTTCTGGAACTTTATACCCTTGTTTTTCAGAGGGATGACTTTCTACCCTTGTTTTACTGAGGATGGGCAGTTTCTGAGTTTTCAGGACATTTTAGGATGTAGAATGTTACATGACCTATTCAACATGAAGGAATAAGAAAACCCATCAAACAAACAAAGCAAAACAACAAACCATCATACAAAACAACACAAAGCAAAACAAACAAAAAAACCAACCCACTAATTGAACACATCAGATTTAAGTGGAAGGGAGAACTGATGTTAATCCCACAAACTTAACCACAGAAACAGATGCATAAAAGCAACAAGCACATCACTACAGTTTTGAGGGCTACTGTACATGGTACCATTTTAACTTTTATATTAGTTAAACTATAAAAACTCTTTCTGAATTGTAAAAGAAAATAATAATCTGTGAACAGGTATGCTAAAAGTTCATAGCTAGCTACTGAATTAAAAATTTCCTCTGAATATCTTTTATTCTTACGCCAGGAAATAATACCAGTTTCTACATTCCTGACAGCAAGACTGATTGGGCTATTATATAAAATCCTGCATGTGGTCTACTGTGCATGATTTTATCAGTAATTTTCAAGTTTAAGGTCTTCACATGTCTTGATTTAGTTAAAACTAGTGACTCACAGATTAGCTAAGATTTGCATTCAGAAGCAATTTTGAAATAACTGTTTTTACCCTCTGAACTCCTATGAAGTAATAAAAAAGCCTTTCAGTGATCTGCAAATGCAGCTTTGACAGGACATTGTATTTTTGCCTGACCATTTTTTAGTTTTTGTTTTGCCATAAATCTATTTTTCTTCTTGATCAAATTGTCTTAAAGTTTACTAGTTCAGCTAAGTATAAAATTTTATTTTTTTACTCTAAAAAGTGATTTTTTCATGGATCTAAACTTTTCTGAGATTAAACATTTTGATCCCAGGCAGATGAAAACTATTTGATTACACAATCACCATAGATGTAATTAAAATTATAAAAATTCAAACACCTTTAATAACTTAAACTTATCGAGATTTCCATTAAAGGTTTTAGAGGACTGTAAAGAAGGTGTTGGGCAATCAGTAGCTCAAGGATATCAAGTACCCCTTTCAAAGAAAAAAAAAATCAAGATAAAAATAAATTTCAGATAAAAGACAACAAAAGTTTTGTTAGTTTTGCTAGTTTCTCTATTACTATAATATTTTAAAATTATTTTTCTCCTGTTTGTTCCTACTTCAGAAGTGATTTATATTGCCCTGTATATTTGACAGAAAAGTTAATTTTGTAAAGATGCTAATCATATGCACAACTCAGCTAACATTGCCATTATCACTGTACCACTGGGAAAAGAATTGAATAAAGAGATACCTTGGATTGCTCTACATTAAAGTATGTTCATGCACATTAATGTTAACAAACACACATGTATGTATAGATTAATGTGTTTTTGTTTCCAGTCTAGATCCAGTGATATATTTTGCAAAGTATGACAAGAAATTTTGTCTTCTGAAGGAAAAATTGAAACTGAATATGCAAGTTTAGGTCAAGATCTGCATTATACTGACACTACATAGAAGGTTTTATTTAAAATTACATAGCTATTAAAATTATGCTTACTTGAAAAATTTTTTTCTTTTTTTTCTATTCTAGGCTTCTTGGGAAAATTATATTTAATACCATGATGGAAACATCTCACTATGTTGTGGTGCCTTCTGTCAGAGATGCATAATTTTTACTTCTTCATGGAGACATCATCTGGCCAGAAGGGGAGGAAGACTGAATTCACTGAATGAAGATATATGAATTTTAATTTCCATGAATCTTCAAAGATTCATTTTTAACTCTAAATTTATGTTTATATATAATATAAAAATTTATATAATATATATATATATATGTATATATATATATATATATATTATAATATATATAGTTATAAAATCAGAGTTCACAAGTTAACATTAGTAACATGAATATATTGCCTACAACACAGACCACGTTTTTATAATTTCTAAGGAAAATTTATTACAATCATCCCAGAATTAGTGTAATTTCTGTCCTTTGTAGGAAGTCCACATAAATAACAAGATGGGAAGGCTGGGAAGAGCTGAGTGATTGCACAGTTTTAAGCACTGTAGAGTGAGTACCTGAAATTTCACTTCAGATGATCTTGTAAAGAAATGAAACTGAAAATGTGGTAAGAATGTGAACATCTTTCAAATATAGCATTCTAGTGCATAATTTCTTTTATGCCTGTGAAAACTCTTCTCAACAATTTGTAAAATAGCTTACATTTTATCCTGACTTAACATTTATTTCAACCATTATATTATTTGTCTTTCTGTTGTCACAGTCCCTTACCCACTATTTCTACCCAGTTTCCCGACATTTTTTTTCTTCCTTTGCCTTGAATATAAATATGTAAGTATACCCAAAAATACACAGCCATGGAATTTTCACATCTTTGTAGAATAATTAATAAACAGCTGAGAAAAATATTTCTATTTTTCTCTTCATTCACTATTTTTTCCTTGCATCCATTTGAATTTTCTGCTTATTGGAGCATTTTATCTAGGGTTTTAAGGGACTTGTCTGACTCTACACTTTCTTGGATACTACATGCTTGATTTTTAAATACACAAAAGAAGAAATCATTTTTTCATGCACACTCTTCTTTAAATCCATATCCAGACTAAATACAAATTCAAGACTTCTGGACTGTATGTTTATCCCAGCCATCTACAGGACTAGAGATTGGCCTCTGCATGTTGGATGTTGTGGATCAAGAGGAATATCAGCAGTATCTTACCGGTATGTAGTTACAATTTGTTGTGATATCTGCTGTTAAGGAAAGACAAATGCTTTTTTTGGCCAGTTAAACCTTTTCGTTCTGCAGAGACCTGGAAACTTACCCTGTACTTAAGGGAGATGCTGGCATTAAGAATGGTAAAAACCTTGGCATAATGTTTTCTAAATAATCTATATGAAGCTTCTTAATGGCTGAGAATTTTGGTGTAGAAAAGGTTAATTCTATGGTTTAAATCCTAAAAAAATGCTTTATTCAGAAGTCTAGGTTGAAGTGACATAGAGGAAGAAGATAGCTGACACTTAGCAGCAACACAATACATAATTTTAGTGAAGTCTGTTTAAATCTTGGCAATCCAAATACAGTTACTGACAGGACTTTAGGGCTTAAATATATATTTTTAAGAAGTCTCTAAACTGTGTATTCAGCAGTGTGTGTATTCAGATTGATTTACGTCCTCTATAGAAACCTCTGGTAGGCTTACTGATACTAATTCCTTCTTTCTTTCTGACATGCACAAGCTGCCAAGTCAAATCTACATACAGAAGGAGCTAAACACAGCATTATTAGCTTTTGTTTGCAGTTACTTTTAAAAAATGTCCAAAGCCTAGCTTGACTATGTGGTAGTATAAAGCTAAACAATAAAAGAATTCAGGAGTTTAAAGGAATGATCACAAACAAAATGATACCTTGCTGACTGCAGAGGTTTGCAGACTTATGTTTTCAGTCATGAGTTCCTGTCCTATAATTTTGTTAGCAATATGGGTTCTGAATTTTTGCAGCAATCACAAAGTTCAGAAATTTTTAAATCCATTTTCACTAGTGGTTTCAGGGAGTTTTTGTTTGTTTGGTTAATCTAGTTTTGGGTAGCTGTGTGGTTGGCTGGTTTGATTTCTGTATTGGGCTTGGGTTGTTTTTTTGTTGTTGCTTTCTTTTTGGTTTTTTGTTTGCTTGTTTGTTTTTTTTTATAAAGGGATTTACCTTCTTTTTGCACACTCTCACTCTCTCAGGACTATTTAAGTCTCTCCTGTAACAACTCTTGAACACCAATCCTTTTACAGTTGAATAAAACCTGGTAATTCACAAGGGACAAAGGTCTCTATTGCAGTGTACGTAAAAAGCAGATTTACAGTCATATGCTGTATTGAGCAGCATTGTTGAATAGAATATAGCATACTGCATCTTTGACAGGCTGAAAGAAACCACATGCCAGCTCTGATCTCAGACTTGCATAAGAGGCAGACTACTTTATATCTTCAGCACATCAGGAAATCAAGCAGTCAAAGGGATAGGGAAAAGAGGAACGGGGAAAGAAATAAAGTTCAACCTGGTTTTGTTGTTGTCTACATAGATTCATCTTTTCCCCACTTATATGCTCCCCAGGGCAATTTTATGGCACTCACTCACTTCAGCATTAGTAGCAATGAGAGGCTACAAACAAGATTTTGTATAACACCATTTAACCCTCACTGTCTGGGGGAGAAGGAAGAAAATGTCACCAAATCTGTGTTGCCTAAGTGCTTTTGGATCATCAGAGCAGCCAGGTTAGTATTTCAACCACTTTCTGTTTCTTCTGGAACTATCTGCATTATTTCACTCTTTGACAAAAAAAAGGAACTTATCTGAGAGTTTCAATCAGATAAGGATTCTGTGAAAGGAATAATGGCTCTCCATTTATTTCTTAAAGATACTCAAACACAATTTTCAAAGAAATTAAATCTCAGGTAGCAGTATGATGTGTCCACATATTTACTATGGAGTGCTGAGGAAGGACTCAAAATCATGCCACCTAGGTGAAGCTATAAGAATCCTGAATGTTCAATAGACAGAATACTGATAGCCGAAGAAGAAAGAATATGCTTATATGCATAGAGGACAAGAAAAAACAAACAAAACCTCTACCATATAATCTAACCCAAAGTCTTCCCCATGGTACAGGTACAAGCAGTGAAGCTGATGGAGAGAGTGTATGGATTGTTCTTAAGAAAACACACAATACTCAAATTACAATGTAACAAATTTTTACAAGTTTTGTCAGAATTTAGCTCCTATTAATGACTTCTAGAGTGAAATTGATACGTTACTGTAACGTACTGTCAGAGTATCAAACAGTCAAAATTTCACTTGGAGGTCTCAAATTATCTTCTAAAATGGAGATATTTGACAAGGCAGTGACATTTTTTGAGTAGTTTGGGCTTTTGTTCATGATTAATCTGTGTATGATCACATTTTACATTTACTTGCATAAAACTTAGCTTAGACTGTTTAGGACAGTTGCTTTCCAACACTTTAACACTTGTTATATAAGATGAAACACCCTCTAAATCTTGGTTTGAAAAACCCCTAAGCTTTGACATGCAAGTTTGTAACTGAAACACTGATTTTGAGTAGATTAATATGCCAGCTCCCTATATTCCCCCTGGTCGGGCTAGTATAATACATGACTTCTTGATGCATGCATGAATGCTATAGCATTGACCCTCTTCATTACAGGCATACTGAAAATCTTCAAGAAAAAAGGGAATATCTTGAAAGAGACAGCCGTTTGCCTGCTAATGACCAAGAACCTACAGCTTCTCATAGTACAACCCTTCACTTCTGATCGCATCCAAGCCTCCTTCCCTAAAGCTACGTAATGGTTGATTACAAACAAGGGTTTCATCTTCTGAATGTGTTGAATTTAATGTGTTGAATTAAATGGGATTGTCTAAAAAAGAAAAAAAAAAGTAATTATGCATGATGTAATTAAGCTGCATTACACTCAGGAAAGTAGGATATAATATATAGGATCAAGGAAGAGTTCAACAAGCTTGATATCAATATAAGACAGCCCTAACTCTTTAGAGAAGTGTGAAAGCTTCCAGAACTTCACGCAACTCTGCCCATGCTTAGCTAAAGAGCTGGATAACCTCAGAATCACTAAATAATTCAGGTTGGAAGAAAGCTCTAGTCCAATCTTCTGCTTGTATGGAAGAACCCAAGAATACTGTCCTGACTCCAGCGTCAACCAGTTTATACTGTAACATGAAACTTTTAAAATAACCTTTTTCTAATGCACATATACAAGTTTTAGAATATATTTTTGGAAACTAAATGGTCCACAATCAGGTATTACTATCTTAATGTAGATCTAAGCAGACTTCTCATTTTATTTATGAATGCCAGGCAGTTTGTCTACATCAGTGTATCCCAGCTCCTAACATTATATAATGTACTCAAAAGCAACTGCAGATCAGTTAACTGGTTGGGCATGACTACCTAAATTTTATTATTTAATCTGGGAAAGCACTTCAGTGCTGTAGGATTCACAAAGGTTTCAGTACCCCTACTTTTCCCCCAAATTATTGTTATTTAGCTGCAAAACAAAAAGGAGCATAAGAGAGGTCCTGTCTCATAAAAGGTTATCAAAACTTAATTTAGCAAGTTTATGACAGAAGGAAAATAAAGACTTAATCTCTGACCTTACATCAGTATAAATTTATCCCTTAGTACAGGAAAAGATATTTGGGGTAGCTGGTCAGTTTTCTGTTTTATGTTTTCAGGAGCACATACATAAGCCAGACTTTTAGCTGCATGCATTTTCCAGTCCATTTCATCTGTGTTTTTCATTGGAATAGCTATGAATTTTTTTAAAGTCTTTTCTTTTTTTTTTTTTTTTTAAAGTCTTTTTTTCCCTTTTTTTTCCTTTTCTTTTCTCTTTTTTTCTTTTTTTTTTTTTTTTTCTGTGTGTGTTAATTTTTATAAAAGCAAACAGTTTTTTGAAAAAATAAAAACCATAAGACACTTCTAAACACACTACTATTGTGTTTTTGGTTTTTTTGGTCTTTTTTTGTTTTTTTTTCTTAGGGATTTATATTACCAATTATTCATTGACTTAGCCAAATGAAAGGGAACTGAAGCTATTCTCCTTAGGGCAGTTCTGTGTTATCTGAAAAAACTTATCAAGACATGGATACTTTTCCACAGGACGGAGGACAATAGATATTGCACGTTGCATGGAAAAAAGGAGTCTTTTACAAACCAATCAATTTACTTTCTTCCTAGCACATATCCAATGACTGTTTGATTATGTATCTGCAATGATAAGGGGTGGTGATTATCTTCATTGTAGAATGTTCTCACAGATTTGTACAATGACTTCAATATCACAGGCAACAGAAAAACTGCCTCTTTCCCCCAAATATCTCACTGTTTAAGACCCAAATCTGTCCCCAGCATCTCTGAGAAGCTGGCTTTTTGGATACTAGCAAAGCACTTGCTCATGTTTTAAACCATTAGACACTGACCAGAACCCTGCTGCCCACTCTAGCATTTGCTATCATATTTTGCTTCTGCAGGCACAGATGCCTGTAGGTGCCAGGCAGGACTGGTGCTCCTCCCTGCACGCTGGTTGGGGAGCACAACATCAGCCACAGACACAGCACATGCTAAGTTAGCCTTCTGCCATGGAAGTGATGGAGTAATCCTGTATTGCCCCATCCTAGAGTAAAGAACAGATGTAGTTGTGGATGTAATTATTAAAAGAAGAAACAAAAATCACAGTGAATCAAAAACCTCATTGTGCATCAGGTAGGAGCTTAAAATAACTTAGAACATCCTCCAGCAATTAAGGGCGAAGCAGCTGATTTTTCACCTCCCACTGTCTAGAAAGGTGTTTCAGACACCCAAACACCTCAAGATGAGAATAGTTGGAATACCTGTTTGCCTTTTGAATAGAGAACTTCATTTAATGAAAAATCATCAAATGGATTGCCCCCACTTTGTGGAAGGAAATATTTGGGGACTGAGAAAGTATGATGTATTTTCCTTCATGTTTTGATATAGAAGAATGGGAAACACTTTTGACTGATCTTTGTGATTTGCCTTTGTTGCATTGTGTTTATTTTGTCCTAAAAAATATCAAAAGAGTTAAGCATGTGGATATTTGCAGTACTAAGCTACATAGTATTTATTCACATTTTTTTTCCCAAGTCTTGCATTGTAGTGTGCTTCTAGAAAGGGCAAATAAAGCTGGTTTTGACATGAATGCTTATGGAGTAAAAGATAAAGTTAAGATTAAAATAAAATTTCTTCTTTTTTAATTTAAAGGTTATGTGATGCTACTTGCCCTAAGAGTAATTGCTCTAGATTTTTCAGTTTACATCATGATTTGGCACTAAATATAAAACTGGACTTGTTCCTTTTCTGTTTTTCTCGAAAATTTAGGACTTTGTTCCATTAGGCAGATAATAATTCCCTCCACCTAAAAACAAAACAAAACAAAAACCAAAAAAACAACACCCCAAAATTAAAAGAAATAAATCTATTCACTTCCCAGAGTCTGCTGGAAAGTATTTTGCTGGCCAGTAAGAAGCTATATTTCAAGTTTCTTTTCTTCTATGGAACACCCAAAGACAGTTTGTATTTCTGGTCAAGATGTCTGGCAAAGGAACTGATCTTATTGCTGAGAAAGAGATGCACTAGGTTGGCTCCCTCTTCAGCATATCTCTGGAGAACAAAAATCAAGGGGAGAAGTGGAGCCAGGTTAGTAGTTCAGTATTCCATAGTAAATATCATTAGTACTCTGTGGTGGAAATAATATTTTCTTTGATTTTTGTAGGTTTTTGTTTTGTTTTGTTTGTTTTTGCTACAGTGAACTGCTGATAATTTAATTATAAGAAATTATGCCTATTTAATTAAATATGTGTTTCTGGAGATCCTTTCACTGTGAATTAGAGTCACAATATGGTCTGGGTTGGAAGTAACCTTAAAGATGATCAAGTGCCAACCTTAGACCATCTGGTTCCAACCCTCAATTACACCAGAGATATAAAGGTACCTTTGAATGGAAGGAGCTATGTGGTTGTGAAGCGTACCTCCATTCTCTCATATTGTCCCATATGTTTTCTGTAGACCCTAGCATGCACTGGACATCTCTAAGTCTCTCTTCAACAGGTCGTTTGTCTGACTCATGCAGAAGCATTTAGAGTCATACTGTTTTCATCACCTTGGACTCAGGTTTTCCTCCACTTGCTCAAAGCAGATCATCCTCATGACCTGAAGAGAAGAGGATGGATCCTTTTTTAAATATTCTCATACCCTCTAAGGCAACTGGAGGCTAGAATTTGTTTCATTAACTTTTAACTGCTTCTCTCACCACTAACTCATCAGGATACCTACAAAGATAATAATTGATCAAAATCTTGCAGGCTGAAAAAAAAGAAAAGTATTTTGAAATTGGTGACTTAAAATCAAATTATAGGCAAATAATTAAGGGCTTGTGCTCTGGAAACTGCTGTCTGAACTTGACTGCCTCCAGAATTATCCCCTATGAGGATCCTTGTTTGACAAATAGCCTCTTAGAACCACTGGCATGTGGAACATTTTGAACATATCTATCTCACATTAGAATTTGGTATGTTAAAAGCACATTATTTCTCACAACAGAATAATCAGCAATTGTAGTTTTAGCCCTGATGTCCTGTTCTTATATCAATGATAAATATTATTACATTTCTACTGGTGATACAAAGCTAGGTATATACCAAAGTACTTTGATGAAATGGGTATTTCTGTCAGCTGCTATATTCATTAAAAAATGAAAGCTTCGAGCCTTCACCTCTAATTAAAGAAAATAAGCCACTGCAAGTGTAAAATCTCCTTGCTGCACTGGTAGTCCAGATCTTCATTATAACCAATGACACTTCAGGCCTAGGGAATGAGGGATCCAGAACAATACAGTCTGCATAATTAATATGTTGGATGGTTTCAAAGCTTCTATTATTCTGACACCTGAATTTTCTAATACGAAAGGACTGCCAGGCTTCTGTGCTGATCTCAGCAACCGAGGCTGTACTTACAGTATGTTCTTTCATTAGTCATTCTTGATGCATAGACTGCTACAGTAGACTGGTATTTTCTGAAACCTTGCATGCTGGCACTTTGGAAAGTGGTGACTATCTCTTGAGAAGATTGGTCTGTTTTATGTCCCATTCAAAGTTTGTGATCTCTACCAACAATGAAAGTGTGATTTGCAGAAAGTGGATAAAACTCTGGGAAACAAGCTGAGCCCAGCTAATTATAGGCAAACTGTAAAAAAAATAATCATCAGATAAGCCTGTCAAACCAGCGGTTTCCAGACTGTGGTCTATAGATTAATGGTTGATCTGTGAGTCCATGCTCAGCAGCCTGTAGATGATCCTGGGAAGTTATTATTTTTTTTTCATTAATATAATCTCAAAGAGGGTTTTATTATTAAATTAAATGTTTAATGCTAGGGATGAATAGTGAACCACAAAAAAATTGAATAGGTATTAGTTACAGTGATCAAAAATAGTTTGAGAATCACGATATTAAATGCAATGTCATTAATAGCATCTACTGGACAGATAGTCCCGTGCTGCAATGAAATGGGCAGATCTCCACTAGATTCATGATACAAGATAGAACATAAAGTATAATGGAAAAGTTAAGACTTGTAAGTTTTAGAACGTTATTTATTATTTATTGTTTCTACACTTCTCTCAGCTTTCTGAACTGGAAACTACTTTTTTTAAATTAACATTTTCAGAGGAAACCGGAAAACTGACACAACTATTTTTCATTGTTATCAATATTCATGTTAGGGAGAAAAAATTCATTTAATTTGTGGCTCACAGGCTTTCTAATAAAAATGCTTGAAAATTCCTTAATTTTTTTTTCTTTCTTATTTACTTTAACTGAAGTTTTATATATTTCACTCAATTTCTGTTTTTCTGTTGTTACTAAGGGCTTCGTTCAACATGTAAACATACAAACTGCACATGTTCTTCAGCAGCTCCTTAAAATACCTTGTTTCCAAGATATTCGGCTAAGTGTCTTTAAATAGGATGGGTTTCTGACATGCCCAAGTATTTTAGTAATTCAAATTCTATAGAAAGGCATTGTAACATGCAAATCTACTTTTAAGTCATCCTTTATCTGTATCAATAGGTTCTAAAATAAAGCCTCCTTTCTCCAGTTTTCACTGAAGCAAAAGGCAGATTTTTTTTGTTTGTTAGGTTTGGTTTGGTTTGTTTTTGTGGTTTGTTTTGTTGGGGGTTTTTAAAGTATTTTTAATTATAGATAATTATCATACTATTCAATTCTTCTCATGGCTACCTCTCTCTATCAATTGACATGCTTAATTTTTTGATCTCAAGACCGTGGTTTTCAACTTCACATTTTAAAGGTAACAGAGCAAATGGGATTTTCTTAGCCAATCCTAAGAGAATGAAAATATGTTAAGAGAAAAAGAAATAAGTGTCAGAGAAAACTCATCTTGAAAAAATGTTTTTCATTATTTTCCTGCTTTGTATGCATTTCTATGTATTGAAACACATAGAATGCTTTCTTGTGAAAGGATGATGGGGGTGCCAGAGGGGGTGCCGGGTGGTAAAAAGTATTGGGATGGAAAAAGCTGCTGTTTTCATGTAAAAAACCTGCATGTTTTACCTTGTACTCTGGGGTTGCAAATTGCCAATCTTGTGATGTGCTGTCACAACTTATGAGTGACTGACTGGTTACAGAGCCTGCTGATCTATATGGAGAGGTGAGAATTTGTCACTGTGCATAAGCAGGGAGATCAGTCAGATACAGTGATAGATCTGTTCTTTGCCTAGATTTGTCTGCTGCTATATTAGGGAGGCTCAGCAGCTGCCAAATCAAATTCTGAGCCTGTTTTTTTTTGGTTGAAAAAAACCAAAAACAAGAAGTAGTGATGTCCTGACACAATCGTTTTCAGACACAATAATCATGGAGAAAAAAAACCCACTCATAACATCTGTGGTGCTGTGCTCTGTCTCCCAGGGCAGCCACAGTGGTCCTGGACTTATTTCATAATCTTTTCCTCAGTCACTGAAGTGCACTCAAAACACAGTACAGCACAGCACAGCACACTCCAGTAACAGGTACCTATCTCTCCTGGGGCTGTCAATAATGAAGACATTTTCTATAGCTAAATGTATCACCGCCAAAAAACCATAAAACTACTGCACAGCACTTCAAGGAGAACCTGTGCTAGCAGGAAAAGAAAGAACCCCCGAGCAGTGTTTTAAGCAGTGTACAATGGTCTGCTTGTTTTTTAGGCTTGATTTAAAAGGCAGATTAGACTTAAGTTGAAAAGTAAACTTCTTTAACAAAAAAGACACCAAAATTACAATTATCCAACAGCTAAATTCTCCAATAGAGTTGGAGTGGCATAAAATTGACAAAGTGAGGTGTCAAGGCACATAGGATTTACAGGAGTCTTTTCCACCCACCTCTGCGCATTTTCTAGAAGCTACAGACAGCTGATACTGCTGGTGTAAATGTAGGTCAACATCTGGCCCTCTTCAGGGGTCTTAGACAATGCTGCCTATGGATTCTTGTGCAATGTGGCTGTTGGTCTCATATTTACTGTTGTGATTTGTAGTCTCAGTTATTATATTTTAAACTAGAGGATTTAGTTTAGGAAGTCATTAAGGAGATAATATCAAATTTATCAAGTGTATTTAATTATTCTGCTCAAAGGCTGCTTTACTGCTGATACACAAAAGATTCCACTCAGAATTTTGCATGCCTTACCACTTCTCGGAGTAATAGCAGTAAAATATATTATACCATTTTTTGCCACTGACAAAATGTAATAGTAGCTGTATTAGGTTTTATTTGTATAGATTAAGGTAACTGTTGGTATGCAGCAGTTTGTAATGACAGGACAAAGAACCAGTGTTCCTCAATAGTATTTCCAGACTTGACTCTGACTTGCAGCATGGCCTTAGACAGGGCACCTGTCACATCATCCACACAGAGAAGTTAGGGCTTCAGAAGCTCATTCAACACAGCTGGGGTGCTAACCCTTGCTTGAATGTCCATGATAGTCTTCAGGAGAGAGAACTTGCTATAATCATGGTATAGAAAATTTGCCATTTTTTTGATGGTGTGAGACCATTAAACAGACCAGTCACTCATCATTATAGTGCAGATGAAAAACAATGCAAATATCTGTTGCCACACATTGGTAACAAAACTGCTGTTTGTTTAGCAGTGCCTATGAACATTGCATTTTTCACAAGAGTGGTTTTATTTAGGGTTCCACTGGATATAAAAGAGCATTGTTTTGTAGTAAATTGGCACAAAAACTCAAACCAAAAAGTTCTTCCAGTACTCTCAACAAATTATTAAAGTAAAAATATCACACATTTTCAAATTTCCTGAAAGCAGGAGCAAGAAACACTAAAATTTTGGAACAGCTATTCTGTTCTGTGTTGTTCCTTACAGGACTGTTCGCTTGTCATTGGTGTCTATTTAATCATGCCTGCTATGTGGGATTTTAAGGCTTAGTAAACATTTTACAAATCCACTCTGGTTTTAGACATGCTTGTTCTTTGTGAAAGCTGAATTGACTGGGTTCATCAAGGGCAAACCCCATACACAGCACAGGCAAAATCTTTTGGTGTACTGCAGAATGATGAGGAATCAAGGTGGCAGAAAATGAGTGGATCAAAGGAGACTGAGTTACCCTCTTTCTGATGTTGCTGTATTTTTCCTACTTTCTTCTGAGTACAACTGAACACTGTACTTGACATGTAAAACAGGTACCACAGAAACTTATTTTTCCTACATTTTACAACTGACATGTAGTGTCATAGTTAACCAAAGCATATAGGGTCAACATGCAATGACACGTTCAGAAAAACCCCATGTGTTTAAATACATATATGCATCCCAAGGGAACTTGATGGAGCTTTCCATAAACACTGCACATTATGATCATACAACCTAGGGAAGAACATTGTTATCAAATCTATTGTATTTCTGATTAATCAAAGAGTCTTGACTATTTTGGCCTTAATATTCTAGAATGAATCAAAAATGAATGGTTCAGAGAGCAAAAGTGTAGTGGAACATGGCCAAAACATGACACGAGAAGATGTGGCTTTGTAAGTACGTATATGCCTCTAAGTGAATATATAAATGCACACATATATAAGTGGATATTATATATAACATTATATATAAATATATACATGTACATACACACAGAAAAGCTGAAGATACTTTAATGTTTGCTTTTACAGTATCTGATGGCAGATTTTCTCTGAACCTATCATTTACCAGTGATTAGATGTTAGTAGTAGAGAATATTCATATTTTTTTAGTAGTTAGCATTTGCAAAAAATAACATCAGTAGATGCATTATTATCTAGTATAGTAAATATATTTTTTAGAGAATCTACTAAGGACTGGGAGAATTATTTAAGGAGAAGTAGCCATGACAGAACATGAAGCTTCAAATCTGGTTTAGAGCACACCAGATCAGTTTATTTTCAGCTAGAGAGCAAACATGTCAGCTCAGTTAAAAAATGTCACAGCATTTTTTCATGCACTGCAAGATTTACAGAAGTTTAAGAGTCGACAAAAATCTCTGCACTCATGTACCCAAACATCAGCTGAGCCGATAATCTCCAGGTAGAATATTTGCAGTAAAAATGTTCCACACAAGCGTCTCAATACATGCTTATGACTCACAGATTGAGCTTCAAGGACATGAGGGCAGTGGGGGAGCTTCACTCAGACAATTGAAAAAAACTGCTACTTTTAAAGGTCGAATGTTGTCATAGTGTTTAATGTGAAAAACCTGTCATTTCTAACAGGTTGTTTTTACAGCAGCCACTAACTATTCCCTAAAATTTTAAAATTGTAAAAGAACCAAACCAACCAACCAATCAAACAAAAATAACCCAACCCAACCAACGAAAAAAAAAACCAAACAAACAACCCACAAATCCTCCATATTTTGAAAGAAGTCCCAACTGCATGTGCATTTGAAAAGATGTATCTTCAAAATGCTGTCAGGACTGGCACCCAGCTGCAGACAGAAGACTATTTATGCTGGTGAGAAAGAAAATTCCTAAAACCACAGAGCAGGTACTGAAAGTAAATAGTGCCAGTCACTGTACAGGCAGGCCGCCTGGCAATTCAGTTTGAGTAGTTGTCATCAGCTTGGTAAAATAATTAGTAAAAATGCCAGTGTGCTGCTTGTCAGTTTACATCTTTAAAGAGGTGTTAGCTCATACTGATAGACAGCACTGCTCTTTCTCAGTATAGCAAAAGCAAGAGTACAGTATAGCAAAAGCATAAATATTAATATGAATCACCAGGTTTACCACTTAAGAGTGTCACCTTGTGATTAATGGGGTTGAGAGCCTGTGAGCTGTAAAGAAAGGCTGACCCAAATGAGATGTGCTTGCAGGCTAAAATATAATTCTTACTCTATACTTCAACATATTAGCATTTAAAAATATTAGTAACAACAATAATGACAACAACTATTAATCATAATATAAAGAAAAATTAACTGTTTCATACTAGCATATGAAAGAAGATACTTATTCTGTTACAGGCAGTTGACTACACAGTTTTTCAAGCACAGGCTAGATCCTCATTTGCTCTCTGCAGGTACTAAAACAGCAGTAAAAATTTTGGCAAAAGGCAATATTTGACAAATTTTCCAAAATGCAGGCTCTTCTTTCTTCTTTGATTGCCTCTAGAACTGCACTTGTATATTTGACAAATGCATAAGTATTTATGAAATCGGACACTGGTGGCTGCTTATATGCACAGGGAGACTCAAATGTGGTGACACATCCAAACTTTGGGAGATTTGCAAAAACTTTCTTGAGTCCTGAATGTATGCCAGCGGGTGAAGAGCTACTTTATATAATATGCTTTATGTAAGACACGCTTTATGAGTCAGACTTCTCACAATATAGCCATTGTGAGAATACCAGCACCCTGCAGAGGGTTCAGCATTATGTCTGATCTAATTCATGTTAGGGTTTTGCTCTTTAAATGGTTGAATCTCAAAGCCTTCATGGACCGTTACGAGAGAGATTTAGTTTCACTGATTTCCGCACTACAAATTTCCTAATATCTTAAAAAAGAAACACTTTTCTACAACACTATAATATCCTATTAATTTGGACTTATTTATTAATGAGAAACTTATTCAATATAATTTGTATTCTTTTTAAAATATGCATATTACTTGATACCTAAGACTCTTGTTTACCACCAAGCTTTCTACAAAACAAGAATCATAGTATATTCTTGAAATTTCTCCTACCTTATTTTCTGAAAAAGCAATGTTATGAACTCTATAAAAGAACGAAAATCTGGAAAAAAAAGAAATCATGATGACACTGAACCAAGTTGACTGGAAAAATTTACTCCTTTTCTTATGCTATGCTATGCCCACTGGACATTATTTAAAAAAATTAAAAACAAAAATTAAAAAATCTACTAAATAAATACTATCTACAACCTTACTCTCATCTGATAACACATATTTCAATGTTACCAAGTAAAAGGCATATTTTATACATGGTAGCTGATGTGTTACATGAAAACATCTAATTCTTTGCAACAATAATGTGAGTAATATTTCAGTGAGCATTCCTCTTGGATACATTCCTCTACCAATTAAGAATGGGAAAATTCCAGTATTTTATGTGAACATAAGAGATGTGGAGGAGCAATGTGCCAAAATCCTTTCATATAGATTTTTCCCAAGGAGTGCCTCATTCTCTGGCTAATGCACTGCCTCCATGCAAGCAGAAGAAAAAGAATTTGATAGTGCAAACACTTGTTTTTAAAAAGCATTGAGAAAAATTACTACTGCAAATGTCTACGATGCGTTTTATTGCTCTACCATGTAGAAGTGTGATATAAAAGCAAATGTTGGTTTCTGTAGAGTAGGCTGCGTGATAACATAGATTCATCTGTGTTTGTACACGAGCAAGATGGAGGAGAGGGCTAGGATCTGGGTGGCTCATTCTCTTCCATATAAAAGGGACATATCTGTGTAACTACACATGCCTTATTCTGTTAGCTGTGCATTTGAAAACTTGAGTCCATGTGACAGCTTAGAAATATCTCAGAATAAGCATTCCAGAAAAGAACTCTTACTTAGATTGTCCACACAATCTGTTAAGCAAGAAACTGCTTTTATACAGTGAACCTTCATTACAACCAACAGTGAGTATTAGGATTTTCCTTTTGATATTGATAAAACTTTTTCCAACTTTGAATAACAGACAAACCTAATTGCCCCCCTTCTTGCGTCTCAGTGCCACTTAATCTAGGTGCTATTGATAATCATTGCTGTGAATCAGCCATCTTGCCTTTTTCCCAAGTTATTCAGGGCTCCTCTGTTGCCAGGCTCTTTTGTTAGTGCTGGAAGCACTATCCTGATACAAAAGCACTGTACAGGCATTTTCACAAAGAATTCACTTTAAATGCAGCTTGAAAAGTTGCATGAACTTTCAGTACAGGTCTGTAAATGCAAGCACAGACCTCAAAGAAAACTAGGTTACAATGACAAGTTTTTTTCTGTATCTCACAAGTTTTCTTTAACTCCATGAATTAGTATGAAATTAATAAATATTAATTTATCATAAAAACATTTTCTTGTATCAAACACTATCAGCCCAGCAAAGGAAACTAGTTTTTAGAGAAGGTTATAGAGCCATTTAAGCCTCTCATGCAGTCTCACTGTAATGAGTAATTTTGAGCAGTATGTTTTCAGAATGATTTTTTTAATATTTTCCCTTCCTCTCTAGCACTTACTTTGTTGTTGCTCTGCCTACTTTTCTCTTTCGCTCAGCAACTTCCATCTTTAACTATTCTTATCATATAGAGTTTCCCGTTAGTTCTTCACTTGCTATTTTGAGTTTTACTTTTCCTTGAGGGCCTTGCTGTCAAAGTACTGTCAAGCTGTGAAAGTACTCCTTTTAGGCTTCTCCTCGTCTTTCTGCAACATCATCCAGGACCCTTACACTCAAGGTCTTCCTGTATGGGAACACCAAATTGTGAGAATTTGGGCCCGACAGTTAAGCACCAAGAGGTACATTTTTAGAGTAACTTGTTATAAAACATGCATTAGAATGACAAAATCAGGATAGTTGCACTGTTTGATAATATCAGAGGCAATTCTAAACCATCATTTTAATTAGTTTATATTTTCCCTGTAGTATAACTAGGGAAGCTATGATTATACTATATACTATGGAAGTAATTTTGCAGGTAAGTTATATACCTGTAAACTGGCAAGTCTTTGAGCATGACCACTTTTAAAATATTGGCATATATATCACAATAAAACATTAAGTATTGCAAATATTTGATATTGCAATATTCACTTTGGAAAATGGTCATGTTCTGCATTTTAAAGTAGCTTTTTTTATTCGGATATAATAACATTTCATCATTGTGTTACATATATAAATCCTTGCACAACAGGGTCAGAACATAATCATTATTGTGAATTTTTAATATGCATTGCACATGGTTTGAGCATACAGCAGAGTTGGTAGTCTACACTACTTTTTTAAGTAATTAACAATACTTTTGAAGGAAAAAATACAATGCTCACCTGAGGCCAGAGAGAGCCAAATTGTTATTCTCTAGTCACGAAAACCAGTTCAGCTACAGGACTACAGAAATATATTCTACAGGAATTCTATAGGATAAGACCCACCTCAGTAACCTGAAGAACAGTACTTTTCTGAAAGTAGGAAGAGTTGAGAAACGATAAGCATATACCCAGTATATAAGCTTATATCCCATCTCCTTAATGAAAGATTAAAACCCAAAAACCTTCACTGGTGAGTGCCTAAATAGGACACAATATCTAAACTCATGTGGATCAGTCAGCATGGTCACTGGAAGGGTTTTGCTGTTTTTTGGGGTTTTTTATATTTTGGTTTTGTTTGTTTGTTTTTCTCTTTAGCTTCTAAGTAAAATGCATCTGACATCCGCTTCCTCGGCAGTTCAGCAGAGGCAGAGGAATTGGAAGAGAAAAAAAATTCAAGAGGAGATTGCATGAATGCTCCATGTGGAACAGGCATTTTACTTACTCATAGATTTGTTCCAGCTACTGCACATGACCAGCATGCTTCCCCTATGATCAGTCTCACACAATGGGGCTTCCATCACTCATGTGCTCTCATTGCCCTCCTACCACATCTATGAGGACCCACAATACTGTCATGGATTGGACCTTGAAAGGAGCAACTTGGGACTTTTATATCACTCAAAAGAAACCAGTAGGCAGAGATACTAAAGGACAATCCTCACACACTTTCAGGCACTTGTTTTCAGGTGGCAGAGCTGGGTGCCATGTAGGTTAAAAGCTCTCTGTCATAAACTACCTGAGGGAAATCTTTTTGCACACAATATGATACTTGCATCTCATTAATGACAAGGAAAACGGGGATCTAGGGCAATAAGGCCAGAAATGGGTGTATGCACTCTTGTTCTAGGTGGAAGGTCTAAATATGAGATTTTACAGTCTGGGTCTAATCTACTGGAAGCAGGCTTTTTTGCTTCTAAATCTGCCCCTGCCTGCTATAAATCAATCAAATGTATTTGTGGTGGGTTTTGTTTTGTTTTGCTTTATTTTTCCCCCAGTAACTGTCAGATTTCCTGTTATACATTACAATGCCTGCAGTAAAGTTTAATACGTGTCTCAGAAGAGCTGTTCTTTTATTCAAAGGGAAGTCAAACAATATTTGTTCAATTTTTAATGATAATCTCATGCAGATAATAAAGTTGCCAGAAAAATGCTCTTGGGAATATACAAGTGTCAGGAATGAGTTACAAACTGGAAATATACCCCCATATTTCAAAGGAGGTTTTCAGTGCTTCTGGGGCTAATACTGTGATAGCACCTGCTTTCTCAATCTGAAATTAAGGCCTTACTGTAATGGGAATGTGTATGTTTACTTCAAATCCATATATTCAGTTTAGTTCAAAATATCTTCAGTGCCAATAAATTCAAACTTCAGTTTCTAGCACTACTGAAGCAATTTGTGTCTGAGGATATATCTCTGTACTGAGTAGACCCTGTTTAAAATTAAGACCAGTAATGAAAATGGAACACTGGTAATCATAATCCTGAGAAGTTCAATAAATACCTTCATACGATATTTTATGAGGCTTGTGAGCTTGAGTACCACCTTAGCAGTGCCTTTGTAACCTGTGAGGCTGAAAGCTGCCTCAAAGTCACAAATTTCCTGTAGAAACTTGGCAACTGTAAGTTTGCTCTGAAAAATCCAGCATTTGTACTGACCAGGGAATCTAATAGAAGCATGCATAAAGGTGCACAATGGGTGCCTACATCCTTTGAAAACTGTGCGGCTATGTCTCTGGAAATCAGGAATCTAGTTTAGTCTACTTTTAAAGTCTCACTTAGAATGAGACTATGAAGCAACATAGATGCTTCTGCAAAATAAATCCTAACTTGTAAATGACTGCATTTGAACATATATATTTAAACACTAAGCAATCTCTACCAGTGAAACAAACAAGATTTGAACCACAGTGAGATTCTTTTCCTATTTCCTCCAGGTTTTCCAGAAAAGCTAATTCAAGTGCACTAACAATGAGCATGGCATGAGGTCTGGGCATCAAGATCAGAAAAGAAAAAGAACAACATTAAATAATTTATTGTGTTCTGCTATAAAACCAGCAACTCAGCAATCACTGTTAGTGCCAGAAATAGTCTAATACTGTCCCTTAAAAAAACCCAAAAAAACCCCTCAAAAATCTTCTATTAAACAAAAGATTATTAGTACAAAATAAAATTTATAGGGCCTAAGACTGAAAAGGCCATCCAACCCCCTCGGAGGCAATGAGCAACCTCATGTACCACAGTGGTACAGGATCATAGAATCATAGAAGCAGGTGGATTAGAAAGGACATGAACATGGGAAACAACCCACAGATCCTATGACTGCACTGTGAAAACATCAGGCTTCATCAGTGAGGTCCACAAAGGGCAACCTACTGTTATAAGTACATTTGCCACTGTACTACATGGTACAAGACTGGGATTTTTGTTGTGGCTATTGCTTACAATATATTTTTTCCTTGTATTATTTGTCTGTGTGCAGCTCTGTGAGAGGTTTATACAAGTGTAATGTGAACAAATATGTAAAAATATTTTAAAAATATATTTCAAAGAGAAAAGGATGTGTTTAATTTCAGTTTATGTGTGTATGTTTGACACTGAACATCCATAAGTATCTTAGCAAGTTACTAACTTCCATAAACTGATTTTAAATATATGTGAAAGAATGTTAATGAATTTTGAATTTATGAGTACTTACACTAGATATCCACTTGTTAGAGGACCATTCGAACAAAAAGAAAACTGTACCATAAATTAGATGTTTTGACCAGAATGATCCCATTTTGAATTTGAAATATCAAATATTTCCAATAAATCACTTATGGATGGTCTCAAGACTTATGATTATTTATGGAGGAAATTCAAGAACTAAAAGTGAATAGTTGAAGAAACTATCAGTCTCGTTTTGCATACTTAATGACACGAGACCAAAATGCTTCAAAAAGGACAGTTTCCCAGCATCCTGTAGGTTTAACACTACAAATAGGTAAAACAAGTCAAAACAACCAAGAGTATCCACCACGCATTCTTAACATAAGAAATAAAAATCTTTCATCACTATATGTACACATCACACAAACCAGAGAATGAAGGCAGAGAGCCTTAGACGGTTCCCTCTTCTGTTGTTTTCCAGAAAAGGACTTCAGAGCCATTACTACTTGCTGCCACAGTTTTTCATTTGTTAGCCAATTTTTATCCTACAATGAAAAATCAATAAACCATCCACTTTTTATAATATCTACCTTTGCCTTCACTGAGTCTTTAGCAATACACAGTGCTGCAGAAATTTATTTTGCTTATTTTCTACAATATTTTTCCAGCTATGTGAATTATATTAACTTCAGTAATTATAACATACCAAGCTGATCATTCTCCTCATTTAAAGCTTATACATAAAATTAAAAAAAAAAAAAAAAAATTCTCATGACAAAATTTACAGAATTTATTTCACTTACAGTGTACTTCTTAGGTTTTTCTTTAACTTACAAAAAAGAAATCTTTTCTTGCTTAACACTTGTGGGTTTTGTGCATTTCAAATTGCAGTATCAATCTTGATTATTAGAGATAAGTGAACCTTGACAGAATCTAAACTCCCACTTTAACTGTATTGTATACTCTACGTGCTAAGAGCACTCATGAAACTTGGAAACTTATGGTTTCAGTTTTCTAATCAACTTCTAAATTGAGAAAAGTAAATTTATGAGTTATCTCTAGTACTGCAGCTGCAACATAAAGGGGGAAACAGCTTTCCCTTGCAGTATGAAGAATACTGTCTATCTGAAAAGTTAATTCAATGATTTTACATATAGAATACAATTTTCATGAAGACTGACAGGCAACAAACAGCTTAGTCTTCTTGTATTACCACATCCTAGATAGATCAAACAACAAACATGATCTACACGATTGTATAAGTCTAAACCTGTATATATAGGCTGAGAATATAGTGGTGGAAAACATATATACAAATTTCCATCCTGAGCTAATTACTGCACAAAATACATAAATGCTAAGATGTATGGTAAGAGGTATGGTAAGTACCTGCTTAACTATCTTGATTATGGTAACACCAATATGCAGATTTTCTGTGTCAACTTAAATAGTCCGAAGCTAATAAATATCAACCAAAAGGTATCGATTTCAAAGAAAATTTTGAGAATGCTCTAAATAAACTGAGAATACTTAAGGAAAGCTATGAGAGACCAAATGTCTATGCAATTAAGTTTTCAGTATTAAAAGTCTAGTTATTACAATTACACATGTTTTGCTTAACATTCAAATAATAAATCAGGAAAAAAACCCTCACAAAAATGAACCAACAATGTACCACGGTGAAAAGGGAAATATTTTGATACCTTCCCTACATGTCATCCCTTAAAAACAGTAATGAGGCAAAAAGGTCTTACTTTGTGCTTTACTGACAGCAAAAAGAGCAAAGGTGTCAAAAATACAGAGAAAGACTCCAACACATAGCCCTTTTATATCTTATAAGTCAAATATTTTCGACATGGTTCTGGGAAAAGTCCAGGCAGTTTATTTCAAGCAATACAGTAATGGCAAACAGAGGCAGTCATGTACCAGACAACTTTATTGTGTGGTTTCCTTCAGAAATATTACAACAGCTTTCTAATCTTACAAATTCTTAGTGTCACCATGCTTACTTCAGTAGGAGCTTTCTATCCTTCCTCTCCTTCCCACAGCTATTGTATCTGTAGCCATTCTTAGAGCATATCAGTATGTAATATGGAGTGGGGGAAAAGTAGTGGCTGCATCTGATTTCAGCCATTGATGTCTGGATGCCCCAAGGGAAAATGTTTTATCTAGTAAAAGAAACTAAAAAAATAAAAAAAAAAAAAAATAAAAAAAAATACCCTGCCATTGATATAACAACATACAAATCTTAGTAAGTATTAAGTTAACATCCAAATGTCCCGGGAGTGTAGCAATTGTTACTCCTGCTTTACAAAGAAATAAAGCTGAAACGTAGCAGGGAAAAGAGCATTAGAAAGCTAATGCCTGGTCTAAACGTACTGCATATCACCTCCCATTTTGCAAGAAAATTCTGGAGAAGAGTTGGTAATTCAAACAAATGTGTGAGCCAAAATACAGTAAAAAGTTGACATTT